>NW_007247141.1:785295-827935 GCF_000164805.1 Carlito syrichta | reverse complement strand
TTCCATACACACACACACACACACACACACACACACACACACACACACACACACACACACACACGTTTCACGCCTCTTTACCTGAAGGGTGAAGACAAGAAGAGCCTACAGTTACCTTCATATATTTAACTCTCACTGGCAGTGGAAACGTTTTGCTAGCACGGTCAAGTTTTTCTAGCACCATGTTATATTTATATATTTTAATGTAAAATGAAGTCTTGGTCTGTGGTTAAAGCTATTATGTTCGATTTCTAAAAAGCAAGAGGTTTGGGAGATTGCAAGGATGGGGTGAGTATACATAGGGATTAAGTTTTTTTTAAAGTCCTATTGTGAATGATCATATGTTTACAAAGTATATGAAAAAATGTATGTTTATGAAGGCTAGTGTGCTTTGAATTGTGATGACAATCCTTTAGGACAGATGTAGAGTGTGAGAAATACGGTGAGCAAAAGAAATGAGGAAAAAAGTGATTAAAAAGGGCTCTGTCCCTCCAGCCTGGGTGGCAGAATGAGACATCTCTAAAGATAAATAGATAAAGTAAAATAAAGTCTTGTATCGCTTCTGTTTCCATTTTCCATTCCCTTCTGGACAGGCCAGCAAACCAAGCATAGACTGTGGAAAGGAGAGGCAGAGATAGCAGGCTGAGGAAATGGCCATCATGGTTGGAAGATCAGTTACACTGAGCAAATAAGCAAACTGCTTGAGTAAATAATTAAACATATTTAGGATAATAGGAGCCAAATTTTACATTGTTAGTGAAGATTTTACCAACTGGGAGAGGAAAAGGAGCAGAAACGGGCCTGAGGTGTTACATTAACTCATGGTATAAATATATATGCATATACACATACACAAACATATTCATAGGAGAGGGGACCCAAAAAACATCCAGAATCTTCTTTTGGAGAACAGGTCCCTTGTAGTACACTTGGAATTTGTTCCTTCAGATTAAACGGTCAACTACATTTTTTTCTCGAAGTTCTCAGAAGCCTGTGTCATGATTTGCAGAAGAAACAGCCCCCTTGTGGCAAACGGATGACTGGTTCTTCCACCATGACAATGCACTGCCCACCTCATGCTGTGTATTCAACATTTTTTGACCAAAATGACATGACTCCCTGCCCTACCCTCCCTGTTCACCTGATCTCACCCAAACAACTTTTTTTTGTTGTTTGTTTCCCCAGATGAAAAAAAGTTCTCAAAGGGAAATACTTTGCCAATGTGGAAGAGGTAAAAAAAAAAAAAAAAATGGCAGAAGCACTTTAAAAGGCATCAAAATTGATGAGTTCAAAAACTGTTTGGAGCAGTGAAAAAAACATCTCGATAGGGGTATTGAATCAAATGGAGAGTACTTTGACGGTGACTAAAGTTTAAATATGTAAGAATAAATATACTTTCTAAATAAATCAATTCTGAGTTCTTTGGGTCCTCCCTCATATATATACAAATCTATACATATATGCTTGTGTGACAAATATATACCCATAGCAATATATAGAAATAGTCGAAGACGTTTGTGTGGGGTATATGCATTATATGGAAAAATATTTATTTGTACATAATGCATACATATTTCCTAATTCTGTCCAATAAGACTGTCTAGAAGCACTGGCATCCCAGTAACAGTGAACACGCTAAACACCACACTAACATGATCTAAATACCCATCCTCCACTAAAAAGAGTCGAGGCTCCTTTAAGAAGTTGTAATTTCCAGAGCTCGATCAGGAAAAATACAAGTTAAGCTGGAACAGGCTGTGGTGCCAAAAAGTAAGAAAATACTCAATAAATAGACACATATCAAAAGGACCTAAAAACCAAAATAAGGACATAGGAGTCAGCTGGAAGAGGTCTAAATCCAGAAGAATTTTAATATCAAAATAAACAATCATGTTAATACATTAGTTCATACAAATCTAATACATGAATAAATAAATCAATGGGGAAGAAGAGAAGCCTCTTCCTTGGAGTAAAATACCAATTAATAAATGTAAAGGAGTGATGTAAACAGAGAAATCGCCGCTTGGCCAACGTCATAGAAGTGGTTTATTCAGAAATCTTTAGTGCACGCTAAAGCTAGAGGGGTGAAGGTTTGAGGAAGAACAGAATATTGGCATAATCTCACGCTACCTTTCCAGAATGTCTTAATAGTCCATTACAAAGAGAAAAATTATGCATTTAAGGTAAAGAAGCTTGACAGACACCAGTATAATCCGGTGAACATAATTAACATCCCTAGTGGTATACCTCCAGTTCTGATGCTCTAAAAAGATCACAGCACTACTTTCATGATACCCTGCCAAGAATGCATGATCTGGGTCTAGTCATGAGGAAATGGCAGATGAACCCAGGTTCAAGGTCAAGATATAAAAAGGAAGATCTGTTCCCATTGAGTTGTCAAGGATATAAAACAACAGGGAGAGTTTAAGGCACTGTTCCAGGTTGAAGTAGTCTGAAGATAGATACTAATTACATGCTCAAGGATTTCTAGATAGGATATTGATCAGAGGAAGAAATGAGATATTATGGAGGAAGTCGCTCATGGGTAGATGGTATTGTTGTGTCAGTGTTGATTTCCTATGCTAATTGTTTGGTAGAGTGTCTGTGTTTGGAATATATATTCCTGAGTGTTTCAGGATTATGAGGCATCATGTTACAGTTTGTTCTCAAAAGTTTCAAGACAAACACTGATGATAATGAGTATATAAGTGCCTGACAATGCAAATTCAATAATAGCATGTTAATATTTGAGGAATCTCTGCGAGAGGGACTTACACAAGCTTTCTGCACCATTATGGCAAACTTTTTAAGTTAGAGATTATTTTTAAAAGACTAACAAAAATAGCCTCCATTTAAAATAAAATGTTTCTAGATTTCATATGGGATCTTCTCAGATGTTTTTGTTTGATGCTTACAAAAATTATTTTTAAATGTTTTGTGGCAGGACTGTGTTTTCATATGCTTAATTTCAAAGCTATAGTCATGGAATCCAAGCTCTCATTTAGGTTACAGTGTCTAACTTTTATTAGGTGCATACTAAGCCTTGATTTAGTGATAGCATCTAACTTTTATTGAGCACATAACAAATGCTTTAGCTGTATTATTTCTTTATATCCTTATGATAACCCAATGGTTTAGGTAGTGCAATTATCTTTTTTTCTAATTAATGGCCTGAGATATAATAGTTAGGATCAAGTTTGGCTGCATGTTACAGAAATTACCAAAATGGCAGTAGCTTTCACAGATTTCAGGTTTATTCTTCTCCCAACTAAAGAATTCCTGAAAGTTCGCAGCTAAGGTCACAACCTCAGGTTCCCAGGCTTTTAAATTTTTGATCTGCCATCGTTAACACACAATTCTCGTTCCTAAAATCAGCTCACGATGCAAGATGGCTGCTGGAGCTCCAGTGTTACATCTGCGTTTCCAAGAAGCAATAGAGAAATGAAATAGAAAGTAAAGGCACTCATTTCTTTCTCTTTAGTTAGTCTTACCAAAACATCCCCAGATCACTTCTATATTGGCCAAGATTGTCAGAGAGCCACACACGGTTGACCAGGAACCTGGTGAATGTCATGGTTCTGCAAGCACAGTGCTCTGAACTCTGTTAGTGAACAATTCTCTTGATATTGGGAGGCAGATAACAATCTCTGCCAAAGAGAGTAAGTATTTGTGCAGAGTCACTCAGCTAGTAAACTAAGAAGCCTCAGGTATGTAAGTTCAAAGCTTGTGCATTTAACATCAAAATAAATAGGACCGGTGGGAGATATCATCCTTGGTGCAGGCATCAGGGGTCTCTGTTTGGTAAACAGTAATCACTGAGCTGAAATTGGCGTTCATCCCCCAAATGGCTTCAAGGTCATGAAAGGCCTTGGTTCAAGTTCAGGAACCAGAATTAGAGAGGAAAAAACACATGTGATAACTGAGAGGACTGAAATCAGAGTCCACAATACTGCGTGGTGACCAGAGACATGTGGCTACGGTTATCGTGTCCTCTGTCATGCCCACATATCCCAGGGAGGAGTCTCTGATACATGGGAGATCTGTCGAGGTTATAGCAGTTTTCAAAATACTTTCCCAGAGCCAGGGGCCTGAAGGGGGATACAGAGTTGGATGAAAATTATTAGGACTCATTCTTCCTTCTTATGTTTTTCCCTACACACACATTAAAACTCTTCCCATAGTCGCAATATTCTCATTTTCCATGAACTAAGTAGTAAACATCTGCACAGACTCCCGGTTGTCTTTAAAAAGTAGAATGAAGGTCTTTACCTCAACTCTAAGTTCCTCTAGAGGTAGTCAGAGGTATCTCTGTGGAAGGCTGCCGGATGCTGGTTGCCTAAAACTAGACACCAAGCCTCATTCTATCAAATTATCTGGAAGACCTTATCTGAAACTCTGCCTGCATGCTGCTTTGTCTCCAAGACAACAGAAAAGAACTGAGAAGTTAAAGGCAATGGCAAAAGACCGTTTTTACCGCTCGAGCTAGGGGTGGGGGAGAAATGGTTTTGACATTTTCATTGTTCATTGTCTTTATAATTTCACTTTCATAATGAAATCCTTTTAAGCCAGAGAAGGGAAAAATTAAGTCTCCCCAAATAGTCCAAGATAGAATTGCTTTTGGCTATTTCCAAATCTAAAAGAATCAGCCAAAACAGTTTCAATCAAACCTTTTTTTAAAAAGCAACAGCAACAAATGTCCCGTGAGTGTAAGACTGTGAAGGTCAAAGTCGAACCTGATGTAAACAAAAGTGTCTCAGTAAAACAGAGTTAGAGGTTAAGTAAATGTTTCTAACAACAGGGATTTAAAACAGAACCGTTAAAAACAGGTTTTTCTGGCTGTGTAAAAAGAAAAAGCATTGACTACCTTCATCTTTTCTGTGAGTTCTGAGTGAGAAATACAGTTTCATGAACACATTCTGAAGACAAAAGAAGAATACTTCATGGCTAGGAGTGTCAGTGAAAAATATCTGAACAACAAAAAAGGAAAATACTCCCGCTAGAGTGCTGCTACCTTAGTTATTCTGGTAGGAATGATCTTTAAAATTTTATTTTTAGGCTGGCTTTGGTGGCTCAGCCTGTAATCCCGGCACTTTGGGAGGCCGAGGTAAGTGAATTGCCTGAGCCCACAGGTTCAAGACCTTCCGGGCAACTTGGTGAGACCTCCTCTCCACAATAAAAAAAAAAAAAAATTATCTGGGCTTGGTAGCATGCCTGTGGTTCCAGCTACTTGGAAGACAGAGGGGAAAGGATTGCTGGAGCCCAGCAGGTAAACGCTGGGCTGGCCGTGAGCGGTCCACTGCATTCCAGCCTGGATGGCAGAGGGAGACTCCAACTCAATCAATCAATCAATAAAATTTTACTTTTAAAAATATATCTTCTTTTCAAGAGACACATGCCCACCAATGAAGAAAAAAATGTAAACCCAAATCTCATCTACATACAATTTACTCAGGGAGCAAATCTCGCATGTACTACACAACTCTCAAATAAAATTTAACTTAATTTAGTTGAGTTTAACAAAATAGAAATTACTCCTAATCCTAATATACACTAACTGTTCCTTGATATTAATATTTTGGAGTATTTCTTTATCTTTCTCTTCTGTGTGTATTCATTAGCATATTATAATTTCCTCCAATTAGCATCTCATTGCTCATACTACTCAGAAACATCTTTGTCATTTAGCAAGTCAAAGTGACATTATCTTATACCATTAAATATTGTCCTAAAGCCTGGTTTTTAGTTGCTGCAGATTATTTCTTCTTTGTAGGTTCACACATAATTTCTTTCACAATCCTTTTATTTTCATCTGAACACATATTATTTTCATTTTTTTGCCATTATAATTGAGTCTGCAATTTACATTTTTCTACACAAAATCTTTGCATGAATCCCAATGCAAATTTTTATATTGTATACATTATTTTCTAAAGATAGAATTTTTTAAAAGGCGAAATTACTGAACCTAGTAGCAAAAACATTTAGAGACTTGGAAACCTGTTCTCAAATTGGCTTCCAGGAAAGTTGAACCAGTATCATACCCACCAGCAGGGTGAGAGAGTACCCATATGTGTCTCTCTGCGGACATATATGTGGATATATACATTTGTATATAATTATATTTTAATGATGAAATATTGATATTTCTCTAATTTCTACTAGAGTTAAACATTTTTTCATATACTTCGTATCTATTAAAGTTTCTTTTTGATTCATTGTCTCTTCATGTTCTTTGTTTTCTCACAACACATTCGCATTTTTCTCAATTTGTTAGCACTCATAAATTCAAAGTGGCAAATATTTCTGCCCCTTTTTCATTTGTCTGATTATTTTGTTTCTTGTTATTTTGTTGTTGCCACTGTTATGCAGAAAATGTAAGGTTTTTTTGCTCCCAGATCATTAATCTTTTCGTTAATTTGCCTGTATGTTGATAAAGACCCATCCTATTTCCAACTGGATAAATGTTTAGTTTTGTTCAGTTGTGTCCTTTAAATTTAAACTACATGAGAGCTTAAGAAATTGCAGTACAGACTGGCTTAGGTATTTCTATATGACAATACAGTCCATTCAAGAGGGGCATGGTCGGGGAAATAAGCAACATGTTCCAGGCTTCTGTAAACAGAGGGGATTTCTGATGCTGCAATATAGAAAACAGAAGGGAGTAAAAGATTCATGAACAATGGGAGAAACTGTCTTTTTCAGAAAAAAGTAAGGGAAGTCTTTATGACTGCTCCAAGAGCCAACCCATAGGCTCTGAGACAAATAAACCATTGTCAGGTAGCAAGTAACTGCAGTAGGCATTCAAAGAAAATGAATCTGCCCATGTGTGCAAAGGCAAATAAAAAATGGTTAAAGATATTTTAAACGTTCATGAAGCAACTGCATTTAAAGGCTGAGCTTTGAGTAACTTCCCAATGCAGAGTATTTTTCTCACTTGCTGTAGAAGTCCCAATAGAAGAACATGGCATTTGAGTCAGTGTGGCATCACACAACATAATCAACACATGAAGAAAAAAAAACAAACAAGAAGATTTTTTTCAATAGGGCCAAGAAAAAGAGATATATATTTTTTTCATTGCAGTTGGCTTGCAATCCTTCTAACTTCCGATGGCTTGCCGTTGTGCAACCATTTTAGCGTAGTTTGTTAAAATCATTTTAAGCTTAAACTTTACATCATAGCAAGGGTTCATCCCCAACATTTTTTCTGTTGTTTACAATATTTCTACCTCAAAGAACTCACCCAAACATCATTGAAGGCCGTGTGCTGTAACCCTCATGGTCCGGCGTGGCCATGATCATCTACATGTACACACAAAGAGTGGGAGCATTAGGTAAAGAGACCCTCCTCTAGAAAAGGACAGAGGCAACGCAGATGACCACCTGAGAAAGCCACAGTGACAGCAGAGAGTTAACTGGATGGGTTGCAGTAAGACAGAATCACTTGTGATGTGCAGATAATATTCCCAGAGAAAATGATACGATTGCATAAGATATGCATAGTGTAATTATTGAGTGCACAGGCACTGGGATCAGAACTGGCTTTAAATGGAGCTCTCCTACTTTCTATCAGCAAAACCTTGCACAAGCTATTTAATTTCTCTGAGAGTCAGTTTTCTAATCTGTAAAATGATGTTAATGTTCCCAATATCCTAGAGTTGATGTGAGAATTAAATGAGACAATGTGTATTAGATTCTTAACAATCTTCCAGCCACACAGCCACAATTATTTATTGGCTCAATAAGTGAAGACTACTCCTGTTGTTACAAATAGCGAATTAAAATAAGTGTTTCTGGAATAGTCCCCACATAAAAATTCAAGTGAAACGATCATAGCCTAATATCTGCTATAACTGGTAAACATCCCATCCATTGGCATTATTAGTCAAATTTTAAAGAAAAATTACATGCAAAGTGAAAGCTCTCATACAACAAATGGCATTGCCAAATTGGGGAGAAAAGGAAAATATAGTTAATATTGCAAGTCACTAGAAATCTCATTTGAAGTTTGGCTGTTCATGAGGCTGGCAATAACCTTCTATCATTATACAGCAAGACCAGACATGAATTCACTATTCAACATTTATCAAGTCCTTATCATGTCTTGGGAGTTATGCTAGCTGTTTTCACTTAAATTCTCATTTAACCCTAATATAACCGTGAGATGAACACTATTATCAGTCACGATTTATACAAAAGGAATCTGAATCACTAAGGACTTGAGAAAACTGTGAACTCAAATAGCAAGTCAATAGTTGAACTGAAATTTTCACCCAGGTCTCTTCATTCCAAGCTTGATACTCTCTCTACACACCATGAGGCGGAGAGGAATCAACCTGGTGTAAACTGTCTGAACTCACAAGTAGCCTTCCTTGCAAGTTTAACTGGAAAAAGTACAGCCCCACACACTCAATCAGAAACCAGAGAACTAATTTCAAAGTTTCGGCTGTGTCTTTGTGTAGCCAGAGGAGGATCCGTTAGAGATGTCTGGAATTTTTTGTTTTGTGTTCACAGGAGAATTGAGGAATTGAGAGGGATCAGTCAAAGGAAAGAAATTGGCTGTTACAATATTGCAGTAACCTGCTGATTATAGGGTGAATAAAAATACATATTTTCTCTCTAAGGAATTAGATGGAAAAAAATCTAACATTAAGTTTGGTCTTTGGGAGAAATGAGAGTTTGACCCAAGAATGCCTTTATTTTAAAGGATAATAAAAGACACATCTACAACTTTCACTGATGGAGACATACCCAAGGGGCCTGGTCTTGTGGCCAATGGCCACGTTGGCCTCTTCTGTAGAAAAGATTTGAAGAAACGTGCTATAGGAGTAGTGAAACAGACAAGATTTAGAAGTACCCAGGAGAAGATGCCAACAGATTGCAAAGACTAACTGTGTGGGTTCTGCTTCTGGAACTATGAGAATAACTGTTGTGTACAGTTTTAAATGGTATCGCTTATGTTGTAATGTCTGACATAATTTTATGGCCTGGTAGAAAAGGTTAAGGATGCAGCTGTAAGAGTAAAGAGACCTCCCCCGACTTCGTGTTCACACACTTTTGCTGAGGTCTTCCCATCCGAGCAGCATTTCTCAACAGAGCGGCTGTCACAGTGCCCCTCAACTAAGACAGGAATAAATCTAACAGGAGTAAGGCAAACTCCCCTCTCTCCAGATATTTGAGAAGAGGCGACCATTTAAACAAAAGGACAAAGTGAGAATTGACTTATAAAGAATACAATACTGACTAGGACTGACCACAAATTATACTGGCTCTTTTAGACTTCAGAAATGCCATCCACTGGGGACAAATCTAGCGCCCATGAGTTTCTACAGCACTTACTGTTAGTGGGAAATAAAGTTCATTTCAAGGCTGCAAGCTAAAAGAAACGTTTCAAAGTTGGATTCTAGTCTCCCTGAACGACAGAGTATTTTTCCCCATCATAAAAGACAGCAAAGTTGACCCTCTGGTCATTCCCACTGAACCTAAAAGGCCATCTAAGGCAAAACAGGATGTGGCTAAGAACAATGACACTTCTGCAAACCACAAACAGTGCCAACGGATGAATGAAGCCCTGGTGTTTTTCAGAAAGTTGGAAGAAAAGCACGGATTCAAAAGCAGGACAATGGGAGTGGAAAATGCTATTGTTAATTTTGCCCACAAACCAAACAGTGCTGTCTTCTGACTCTTGCTGGTCCATTTTCACCCGAGAATAATGCCGGGAAACAATCTTCTGGGCATCAGAGGCCCTCTAGCTCGTGTGCTGAAACCCACTGTGTGGTTTTTACGTCCGCTGTGATTGTGATCTTTTAAATGGAAAGTGTGTTAAATTAATCTTAACAGGAAATTCCTAGTCATATAAACACAGATTATATACACATAGAGAATATACTTGTATATATGTATGTAAATATAAAGTGCCAAAAAACCGTATACACATTTTAAGTAGGACATTTGCTCAAAAGATGGTGTTAATCAAATGAATGCTAGCTTCACCATGCGACAGGCAGGACAGTCAAAGAAAATGGCGAAAAGACAGTTGTGCCAACTCCATACTACACATCGCTACTGTAATTTAATTCAGCTTTGAAAAGTAATAGGTCGATAACATTGCTTAAAATATGTACACATTTTGGGGCACCCCAGGTATATAACCTCAGGTATTGAAATTCAATAAGCTAGGAAGAATGCTGGTGAGGCAAAGGGATCGTGATCAGCTCTCCAAAATAATTCATGATCACTCTAAAACATGTTGCAGCAAGATTTAAGATTTCTGTTACAATTTATGGGAATTGAACGCAGAAAGCTGTGAAGAAGGAGAAATCGTGTTTTTTTCACAAGGGCTATCACAATGGGAGCACCTATGAAAATGAACAAGAGGGAAATCGATTCCAATCAATAAAGCAATAACGATGCATTAAGACATTACTCTCTCTAACACTCAGCTTTTTCCGCCCACTACATTTCCTTTAAATGTCCTTAATCTAGGTACAAGGAGTTTTAGAATTTGAGGCAGCTGTAAAGGAAGACATAATCATTTAAACCTAACTAATTTAGAAGAATGTTAGCGCAAGAGCAAAATATCAAGCACAATCTATGAAATTTACTATTTCTGCTATTCATCAATTTAACTGATCATTACAAATAAGTACAATATAAAGCCAATAGCCGAAGCACTTAAACTAAATGAAGGAGAGAAGTGAAACTGTGATTTTTAAGGAGTCAATTTTTAAAGTTTTTTTTTTTTTCTTTCTCACTCCCTCACCTCTTTCGTGTCACTTGTAAAAAATAATTAGAAATGGCAAAAGTCAATATACAGGTCCAGATGCCGGCATATGAATAGGCTATTCATGAAAAAAGTTGGCTTGCTTCTTTTAAGGGTCACGGAATGCTTAACTGATACTCATTCCTGTTAAATTTGTGAGGAAAATAGTGGCAAGAATATTTTTTCTTAGCTCCTAGAGATGGTGAGATTGGTGGTCCTAGTGCATAATCTATTGTATATAATCTATATAGTGGTTTCCTATGACCTAATCTATGTCTTCATTTGAAACTGGTCATTTAAAAAAGTTGTATTAATACTGCTAATCACAAACTTACCACTAAGTTCCTTGAGGGAAGCAATTAAGCCTTGCTCTTCTTGTTTTTAACCCTAGTGATTCACGGTGTTTGGTCCACATTATTGTAACTGCTCAATAGTTGTATGCCGAAAGATTCAACATTTGCTCAAAATAGTACTCTTTTTTGTCTGAAACTTGATTTTGGACTTGACACTTATTTCTTTATACTTCCAACGTAACTTGTCTTCACTCAGGTAACTAACAAGCAGCTCATTAAGCCAGAATGGATTCCCTCAATAATTACTTTGGCTATCCAAGAATGCCCCTTATTTTTTATTCTGTTTTGCTATTTACTTTATTTTATTTCCATCTTGGCACGTGAATGCCCTTTCTGTGGTTTGCCAAAATAATGTTGCCGGCATAGGTAGAAAACACTTGAAATTTATGTGTTCTGCAGTTTTTTCTATTGTGTTGCTAGAACACTTTGAAACCCTCCAGTCTTGCACAGAAACTGTCAACATAAGGGACAAACTGGTGATTTAGAGACAGGAATGTGAGTCTAAATTTCTATGTTGCCAAGTTGCCCATTTTAAAACACGGTGAATTATAGAAGTGAATCCACAGACTCAGAACGATTTCCCTCATTTCTCAAAGTATGGGTGATATGCAATGTTTCTACGCACTGATTTTTGTTTGCCGTATTGATCACTGGCATGGAAAAAGTGCCTCAACCAAGTTCTTGGTGATCTCTTTTTGAAAGAATAAATATTTATAGGAATCTTTGGGAGGACATGGAATATTAAATATCTGATTTTTTTGCATTTTATGTCAGTTCCAAAAAATGATGAGAATTGGTACTGTGGTCATGATTTTGGAGACTAATAGCTCAAAGAAAATATGACCATCCAAACTGACATTATTTCAAAAGCTACATAACAATGTCAAGTAAGGAGAGGGTGGCCCACATCTACCTTCTCTGCAAAAAAATTTTTTAAAAAATTAACTTAGAATAATAAATAAAAGATCTATAGATAAAGTGGTGTCATGGGAAGAGTACATACCACCTACCCAGCAATAGAAACTGACGAAATCCAGTTTTCCAATTAGAAAGCAATAACATGGATTTCCAGAAAAGTACTAACAGAAGTTTAGAGTCTCTTCCTCAATATTTCTTTAAAAAAAAAAAATACTGCCACAATCTCTGGCTGTCCTTGTCCTCATTCCAAAAACAACAATAACAAAATAAAAACAGAAGTAGCACAAATTCCTTCTCTGTTATCGAAGGCTCAGATTCATTCTCTCCTCTTCCAATATGGCCTGACTTCTTTGACCCTTACTGTTATTTTATTCAACTCTTATTTCACATTTTAGCAGTAATATGCAGCTTAGCACTAACGGTTACAATATATTTTTCTTCCAACCATACTGTAAATGTGTCTAATGTTAACAGCTAACGCCAACTGAAGCATTAGTGTATGTAATGGATTAGCCTCTTGTTTGAATGTTTTACAGGTATCAACTCGTTTCATCCTCAGACACCTCTATTAATTTCTTCATTTTAGAGATAAAAAGCAGGCCCAGAGAGATTAAATAAATTGATCAAAGTCACAGCTAGCAAAGAGTGGGGCTAGAATTGGGGTACAGAGTCTACGTACTCAATGTAATTGCCGTACTCCCTAAGAAACATCCCCACCTGGAAGCAACTTACTTCTTTCCTGATACCTAATATAACACTCCTTGATATCAAGAAACCATCATATTTGGGTTTCAGGTATACAGTGCATGATACAGAGGAGGCATTTAGTTGGATTTAATCGCCAATGCTTAGTAAGCTTATTCCTCTGACTTAATTTTGAAAGGCAGAGTAGTCCCTTGGAAAATATGCTGTCATTCTCTGGACCCTTCAGTTGATCCAAAAAGAGCTTTGGAGGGCCAACTGGGTTCAGGGCACATTAGTAAGAAGAGAGAAGGACCACAGAGGGGAGAGATAGCTACAGCCTTAGACCAGTCATGCGGCACAGCCAGCTACAATCTTTTTGGGACCATACTTTGTTTTACTGTTTTAAGCCCTACTAAAATCTGCTGGAATTAATGATTTGTGTAATAGACTTTGAAAAATGTTGTTAAATTTGTAAAAAAGTGAGCTATTGTGAGCATACTGAAATAGTATGTCAAGAGAAAAACCCAGATTTAATTAGTGCTTATTATAGAGAAGGTCCTGTAATAGGTGACTTGTAAGCTTTGTTCTGATGTAATACTTTTTAAAAAAAATACTTTTTAAAACGCCTTTAAAATGTCATGATTCCCATTTTATAAATAATAAAACTGAGGAAGATATTATCTTTTCAAAAGTTACTCTGTGCTCACCAAAGTATGTCCCTCAATT
Organism: Carlito syrichta; assembly: GCF_000164805.1. NCBI lineage: Eukaryota > Metazoa > Chordata > Mammalia > Primates > Tarsiidae > Carlito > Carlito syrichta. The sequence goes on along the minus strand of NW_007247141.1, from coordinate 814,495 downwards.
TCTCTCCAATAACTGTGGGAGTGTATTATAATCCCCATTTTCATTGATGATAAAATTTAGGGCCACATATCTTATTCCAAGTGGCAGATCACCCAAGGAGGCGAGATTCAAATCTGGTTCTGTCTCATTCCAACATCTGTGTTCTTAATTGAATGATTTAAATTCTTGAAAATAATTTAACTTCACGAGCATAAATCATTCAATAAACATTGCTAGTGTGGCAAAAGGTGTGATTATGGCCCAGGGTCATGCAGAAAAGAATGAAAATTAGCTCTGTGATTATATCCAACTGCCTACTTGACATCTCTGTTTATGTCTAAGTAACTTGTCCAAAACTTAACTTTTCATTATTTGCCCCCAAACTGCTCTACCCAAAGGGTTTTCCATCTTGGTGATGGAAAAAAAATCCAATCTTCTACTTGCCCAGGCTAAAAAAGATCCTCGAACTCTGGCTTAACCCTTTCTTTCTCATCACTCAGACCCAAACATCCAATCTGCTTCTTTCTTCAGAACATACCCAGAAGGTAGTCACCTCCCGTCTCCTCTAATGTCCCCTCCGTGTTCTGAGCATTTCTTGCTGGGATGATACATTGCTCTACTACTATCTCTCCCAACTTCTACTCTTGCTTCCCATTAGTCTATTGTCAGCAAAGCAGCCACAGCACTGCATTCTATCAGTCAGAGCCCATTCAGGAGACAGGATTCACATCAGTTATGCTAACCTAGAAAAGAGAACCTAAATAATTGCTAACTGGAACAAAGTTGTTACTGAGTAAGCAAACCAGCAACCAAGAGGTATTATGGAGGTAGAAACTGCAGAAGGCAGCTACCGTGGCTGGGGAATAGAGAACAGAGCTTGGAAATACTAAAACTTAGTAGCTCGGTCTTCTAAGGAGAGGCACTGACTGGCAGGGGCTGATGTTTCTGAGAGAGCGATGAGTTCTGGAGTCTTAGAAACATCGCAAACTGCTGCTAAGGTAGAGAGAGGGACTACTATACTAGGCTGAAGAAGCATTGCTGGGAACAGGAAGCAGACAGGACGTTCTCAAGAAGCAAAGAAGAAGGAACAAGTCCTTTCCTTCTTCATTCTTGCTGTCGCCTCCTATTGTCCTCTGTTGGCAGAGCCTGACAGAAAGCAACTTGGCATGGTTTGCAGCGTCCCATTCCTGGCACCACAAAGTCAAGCTTAAGAAGGATGAGTTTGGAATTGAGAGGCAATTGCTTAATAACTGGTACGTCTATTTTTAAAGTTAATCAATCAGGTCATGCCTTCTTTTGCCTACAATCCTGCAAGGGCTCATCATTTTACTTGAGTAAAAGCCATAGTCCTTACAATGATCCACAGCACCTTGTAAGATCTGGTCTCCAGATTTCTGGCTTTCTCTAACTCCTCTATTCCCTGTTCTTTCTGCTCCAGCTACTCTACTTTGGCCTTCTCGTTCCTTCTCAAATACACTCAGCATGTTACTGTTCTAAGGCCTTTGCTCAAGCTGTTTCTTCTGCCACCTCCAGAATATTCTTTCTTCAGTGATCTGTAGAGCGGTTGCCCACCTTCTTCAATTTTTTTCCCACACATCTCATCTTTCCCGGAAGACTCATCCTGACAACCTTATTTAATACAGCAATTTGCCTACCTTCTCCAACCTGCACCCTGAATTCTGTGACCTGGCTGTGTGTGTGTGTTTTTTCTTTCAATAGCACTCATCAACTTTTATCCTACTGTATAAATTATTTATTCGTTATGTTTATTGTTATGACTTTTTTTCTTTGCTGCTATATTGTAAGCTTCATAAGAGTAAGGATCTTTGTTTTTTTATCACAGAGCTCAAGCATCTAGAACAATGCCCAGCACAGCGTAGTTATACATAAAATATTTATTGAAATGAAAAGATTTCACTTTAGTCATGTCTGGAGAGTTATTCACGGGAATAGAAAGAATGATTTTAAAATTAGAATGCTCCACAAGTAATTCATGTGGAATATCTAGATTCATTTGAACATTTTGCAGCTGTTTTACTTTGTAAGTACCAAAAAAAATTGTGTTTTGCCTACCCCAATATACAGATTAATTCACTTTTTATGGGTTAAACCTAGAAGAAGTAAGAGATAGTCCTGAAATATAGCAATTTCATGAAAGGAGTTCTCATGGAATTTAAAATTTTTTTTTTATCTTGGATAACCATGAAATGATTGATCTGCAGGCAAATAATTGAGTCAATTGCTCAGCAAAATATAGGAACATAAAACAACAATTGCACCATTAAGATATTAGAATCCAAATCAATATTTTCACTTATATATTTCTACTTATTTTCAATAAGTCAAAAGGGACTAAGTCGTAAAGGGCTTTTTTTCCCCCTGCATTAAAAAAAAGGGGCATTTTAAAGAGCCAAGTGGTAGTTAAATAGCTGCTTGCTTTACAATATTTTCTTAACCTGAAGCAATGTTTTAATGCACTTCTCCTAAACGCTTATTATATTTTCGCAATAGAGGAATTAAAGAAGGTTCTAAAAATTATATACAGCAAGGCTTTCGTGAATAGAGAACACAAATGGAGGCAAAGCCATAACAACATTGTGCTTTGAGACAACCTGAGAGATTGACTTCAAAATTGCCGACCCCCTGCCGCTTCCACCTCTGTGACTTCGTGGTATGAATGTTTTGCTCTGCCCCAGAGAGGGTGACTGGAAAAAGCCAGGAAGTCCCAGGCGGGAGGAGCACGGCTGTGTGGTAGGTAGGCCGGCGAGACAAAGGCCCCGCAGTGTTCTTTCTCAGACAGGACAGGATCAAACTCCCTCTGAGTGATTAGCCTCTGGGGTACCCAACAATAACAGACTCAGGCAGGTTTTCAAAACAAAGTAACAGCTTTGGAGAAGCCAATCACTTCTGACCTGTGTGAGCCCTGGGAATGGCCCCTCTCCTCCCTCAGAGAGGCCTCTGAAAGCCTGGCTCCCCACCACCTCAAGGAAAGTTAAAAAAAAAACACAACAACCTTTTCCTCGAGCTTACAGAATAAAAAACAGATGATTCCAGAGGGCAGATGGGACGCTCCCAGACAACCCTGGCTGTGTTCTTAAAAGCAAGGTGGGAAGAGGAGAGAGACTGCTGCAGAGAGAGGAGTGTTGATAGCATGCTGACTAAGCAGTGACAAACTACTAACAGGAAGGGAGAGGCCCTGTTTCGCCCGAAGGCAAAATAAACTGACAGCAGCCAGGAGATGGGACAGGGAGAAAAGTCCAAATAGGCATACCAGGGGCTGTCTCAGCAGGCCTAGGCTCCGAAAAACCCAGCCTCGTCCAAATCCGTGGGGGATAAAGACTGTACAACGGAATGGGAGAAATGAACGAGAACCATAAAAATGCTGCACGTAATTCTATCTGGGTCACCTCGTGTAGTAGATCATGTAAATATCACGTGAGGATGTTGGCCTTTCAAGAAAGAAAATTCCACAGAGCGTTCCCTTCCCCTGCGCTAGGGATGGTTTTCTGCAGCATTCAGTTTCACTAAAATTAATAACTTCCTCTTTATCTCTGGAAACTCTGGGGGCCCCCACATACCATTTTCCCTCTCCCTATGTCTAAAATAAGTTAGGAAGAGGTCACATGGAATGGCCCGGAGCAGTAAAACTATGAAGAAAAGGTCGTTTTTACTGCCGCCTACTCCTCCATATGCTGTCCTTCCTGGGTCCAAACACACACACACATCTCTCCTCTTTGGTTCCATTTCTTGTCTCCAAGGAAAAATCACTTCCTTGGAAGCAAGGAAGGCAGGAAAAGCCTATCTATGCACACGTTTTGCAAATGTAAACATGAACTCCCAACCTTTCAGTGATAGGTGCAAACCTGCAAAAGCCAGATCTAGAAGAAATATGCTGAGAGCATAGATAGACCAATAGCTCCCGCCTTTCTAAGCAGGATACACTCACTCCTTCCTAGTGGTAGTTACACTCTGCAAACTTGGCAGCTTGTAGCTGAGAATTCTTTCCCAACAGAAATGTTTCCTGGAAGCAGAGAGTGTGGCCTTGAGAGCAACTGTGTCTATGATTTTGGTTGCAAACTGCTTTGGACCCTACCTCAAGAGGTGGTCTGGTATAAGCTCAACTGCGTATGTTTTGTCCTCAAAACAGGTGACATGAATTTCATTTTGAATACTCTTGCTTTTGAAATATCTCATACCCAGCATGCTCTCTTCTTCAATTCTTGATATTAAATTGTACTTCTTTCTTCAAATTTGAGTCCAAGACTTTATGAAACTTATCACTTAAGCTATATTGTTAACATTTTTATTTGAGGGGTTGGTACTTAACCAACCCACAGTTCTCTCCCTGGAAACTACATCACCCACACATCACCCATATCCTCTGCTGAAAGGTTAGGTCAAGTTTCTTCCACCCGATCCTTCTTTCAAGTACAGTGGACTATACCAGAAGTGAAAAACCTGCTTCGAGGCCAATTCATCCTTTGGCTAGAAACAATCAAGTCAACTCTCACTTTCTCTTGAAATTAAACTAAACATGCATGGAGACAGAGAATCAGTCAAATGTGTTTAGAGACACTTGGAGATTTTAATATTTTCTCCCATTCACCAAGAAGATGTTGGGGACCTTTCATTTTTAGAATTTACATTATGAAATAATGGTTCTATTTTCACTTTTCCCAAGTATAAAGTGACATGAAAATGTGAAAGACCAATATTGAAACTGCCCAAATCCCTCCTCTCTGGAATTAAAGATTGAGATACGCACACTCTGTCTGGAGTAGACATGCTAGTCAGGGCCACAGATGGCAAATGAGAGAACTGGGCCTACAGGATGCAATACATTTGGGGTCACCATGTCGGACCCTATGGAAGCAGTGGAAGCCAGTCGCAGATAACTAGAGCTGAAATAAAGTGCGCAGACTCTGAGAGATGGAGTGAAGACATGTTGTGACCCTTGGGAGACCCAGAACTGACTTTTTCTTACATCCACCTGGCTATAGTTATAGTTAACAGAATGACTAACTATGCTTTATTTAATTCATGTGTTTGGAAGCTTGCTTTACCATATGTTTCCCTTTTCACTTGGTAAAAACGCTTTCTATTTTCACAGAGCTAAAATATTTTTGTTCCTTGAAGCCAACCAGGCTTAAAGTAGTGGTGATGGGTGATCTGGCCCTCAACTTACTACAGTCACAGAGCTAAAATCCACTGGCCTATCAGTAGGGCAATTTTGGACTTTTGCTGATTTTAACTGTGTACATTTTGTCTACACATACTGTAACTTACAATATTTTAAGCAGTATGAATTTTTTAATGAGCCATAACTTGGTTGTATGAGAGGGGACTCCAAAAAACTCTGGAATTTATTTATAAAAAACTGTGTATTTATTCTTACATATTTAAACTTAAGTCACCTGCACAGTACTCTCTGTTTGATGCAAAACACCCATCAAGACACTTTTTCCACTGCTCAAAATGGTTTTTGAGCTGTTAACATTTTTTGGGGGGGTGGTACTTAACAACCCACAGTTCTCTTCCTGGAAACTACATCACTCACACATCACCCATATCCCCTGCTGAAGGGCTAGGTCAAGTTTGTTCACCCGATCCTTCTCTCTAGTACGATGGACTATACCAGAGGTGAAAAACCTCCTTCAAGGCCGATTCATCCATTGACTAGAATCCATCAAGTCAACTCTTACCTTCTCTTGAATTTAATAGAAGGTGACAAGTTTTGATGCTTTTTAGTGCTTCTGCCATTTTTTCTTTTTTTTTTGAGTCGGAGTCTCACTCTGCTGCCCAGACTGGAGTGCAGTGGCTGCTCCCGGCCACCGCAGCCTCGACCAGCTGGGCTCCGGTGATCCTTCCGCCTCAGCCTTCCCAGTAGCTGGAATGACAGGCACGCGCTACCACGCCCGGCTGATTTTTGAGGACACTCAATGCAGTGTGGGTAGGTGTGCTTGTAAATCACCCATCATGAAATAGGCAAACGCGTTGAAAGGCTCAAGGGGTTGAAAGAATCTCCGTCCCGCACTTTGGGAGGCTGAGGTGAGTGGATTGCCTGAGCCCGCGGGTTCGAGACCCGCCTGGGCAGCGAGACCTCATCTGTACAATAAATCAAAAAAATCAGCCGGCGTGGTAGCACGCCTGTCATTCCGGCTACTTGGAAGGCTGAGGCGGAAGGATCGCCGGAGCCCAGGGGGTTGAGGCTGCGGTGGCCGGGAGCGGCCACTGCACTCCAGTCTGGGTGACAGAGTGAGACTCAGACTCAAAGAGAGAGAGAGAGAGAGAGAGAGAGAATCTAAAAAAAAAAAAAATTCACTGAAGCTGAACACAGCCTTTCACAACAGTGCTAGCTGATACACTGATGCCAATGGGTTCCTAGAAAACTTACCTAGTGGAGGAGATCTGTGCTACAAAGGACCTGCCCTCCAAAAAATAATTCCGGTTTTTTTGGGATTCCCCACCCCACTCGTGTATTTATTTATTTTTTCTTTTTTATCATGCCCTCCAAGCATGTAAGTAAGGCAGATAATATAGTAATGGATGGTTATAAATTTAAAACTGTCCAGTCATCATGTGTATGGGTATAGTATTCCTGAACAGAGAAAACAGACTGTGGCCTACCTTTTTAATAAAAAGATTAATGGAGGCAAAGGATGATTTCAACTATTTGCCACTCTCACACTGGAACTGTACAACAATAATAAAAACTAATGGCATTATAATTTTGAAAAATATGCTTGAAATAAAACTAGAAAGATGTTTAGAGATCTTTCAGGATATTAAATATATAGTCAGTAGAGGGACCAAAATTTAAACTCAGCTACCCTTATAATAAATAAATAAAAAGTATGTCTCCAATAGTCAACAAAACAATCTTTATGTTGTACTGGGGCAAACGTGGTCTAGAGATGTTGTCTAATCTATTTAATAATGTGGTATCTGTAATAGTCATTCACAGTCTATTCTCCTAAAAGACAGGTATCCAGCATCAGATGCCAAGAGGCCAAGTGGAGACCCAGAGATATCAATGTGATGTCTCTGTAGAAGTTTCACTGGGCTCCTAGCCTGGGGAGAAAAAGCACTATCCTCATCACCAAGACTTAAAATAGCAGGTCCTAATTCACTCTGCTCCTTAATTTGTGTCCTTTTCTCTTTCTTTTGGCATGTCTCCTAAGCCTGATTTGTGTAAAGCCCGACTAGAAGGAGGAGTTCCAGTGAGCTATCACAGAAACAAAGAACAGAGTACTGTATGTTCTCACTCATAAGCGGACCTTGAACAATGATCATAATACTATAAGAAAGGGATTGGCAGTAGTGGGAAACTGCCAGGGGAGGGGAGGTAGAATTGGCAGTTGAGGGAAACTGCTAGGGGAGGGAGGGGCACGCCTCATCAACAAGGGTGCCTGCATAATCAACATTTGTATACCTAACCCTGAATTGTACCCCACGTCTTTAAAATTAAAAAAAAGAATTTTTAAAGGAGGAGTTCTTTTTATGTCTGTCTCACCTCTATTTAAATAACTCCCCCCATCTCCACCATATGCACACTCCTTTTTGGTTTTACATTCTTTTCTAAATATTTCAATATCCATATCATGTTGTACTCATTACACTTTATAATCTACTAAGACATCAAAATTAATCAACACCCTCTGAATAAATACCTAATTTTGGTAATCAACAGATCTTTGATATTGAACTATCTGAGGGCTACTTCATCAGGGCACTTGGGCTAAACCAAGTTGTATATATTGTGTCTACATTCAAATCTTGGCTCTTCTATTTATGTGATATATGATTTGGGGCTAGCTATCAATTTTCACTGAGTCTCGGTTTCCATATCTGTAAAATCGGTATTATAATGATATCTGCTTTATTGTGAACATTAAATAAGCTAATACTTGTAGGTAACATAGAATAGTGCTTGGCAAACAGTAGGAATTCATACAATGGTCAGCTATCACTGTGCTACTGGAACTTAGTTGATAGTCCTCTGAAATTTGAAACAAGGAAGAAGAGGAACAAATGTAATGCTTTTAATTTGGTTTCCCTTATTTTAGCTCCTGTTCTAATAATCTTATTTGACTTTTGGATGAGCTATTCAAGCAGCTTCCTTCTATTGAGAAGCACAATGATTAGGGTTCCTTCCTATGCCGATGACATGTTTTTGTTGCTATGCAGTAGAAGTCGTCTTACTAGACAAAACTAGGTCTGCTGTCTACTCATTAGCAGGAAGAATAGCTTAAGATCAACCATACTAAAATCAAAATTATCAGCTTTTCAGATATTCTCTGACATTTCATTGGCTTTTATCCAAAAATGTTGTACGGAGTCAAATCATCCAATTACATAGAGGCATGATTTTCAATTAGCTGATCATAGAGGCCTCACAAATATCTAAATTGATTAAAATCTCACATGTCTCACTGATTTTTTTCCCCTTTGGTAGTAGCTAGAAATCATGCCTATTTTGAATTATTTATAGTTAAAGTGTATTATGATACCTTAGTATGGCACAGAACTATAGTTTCAGTTGTTATCGCTTCATGAAAATTTTACTATAAATATTCCTGTGATGGGGAATAATCAACCACTCGGGCTGTTTTGGAGTTAGGTTCATTAGTTTACCTCATCTATGCCCTTCCCAAACTGACTGGAAAATCATACGAATTTCCTCCCAATTGTCATCATAGAATGTTCTTTTCAGAAATTACAACCTTGCATTTTCTGCAGGTCCATTTGAAAGAAATAATGTTATTCTCATTGTTCTAAATGTTATTCTTAGATCAGACAGATTATCAGAATTGGGGACTAGAATCACATTTTCACTGAAGGGTCAGCAGACTACATAGAGGAAAGGAGGTTTTGAACTACAGTCTTTGGATTTTGTGTTGGGGAAATTCTTGTCTTTTATAGCCATCATATCCACAAAAAGACCAAAGGAAGAAAATTCTAGTTGTTGTGTAATTGTGTCTTTGGTATCTCCCTGTGAGGTCACTAACGCATCATAGACAAGTTAATCATTTAGGGTCAGGCAAAACTGAGAATTTGGGACTCCAGGTAAAGACTTGAAATAAAAATCCTTCTATGTAAATGCTATTTTTTCTGTCAATCTTAATCTGATTTACCTAGAACATTTCCTAAAGCCCAGTGGCTTTACAAGTACCATCTAATGGATTTCACTGTTTGGTTTCTTTGGCTTATCACAAGTGCTGATAGCTTCTTGTGTACATTAACTAATAGGCCTTTTTCAAAGTAGGCTGACATTTAGCTTAGTGTTAAATGGTTTTTAATGAGCTCTACACCATCCCCCTCTATCCTGAGTTTCTGCAAATGAAGCCCATTTTCTATAATCTGGAGAATTAATGGTACTATGCATTCCAGTGAATGTGAATGCTAACTGGATAACTTCAAACCACATTGCCACCATGAAGACAAAACAGTCTCATAGTTACGACTTTTTCTTATTTCCCAGCCAGATATTTGGCAACTTACAGACACATCCCTCATGTCAAAGTATTTATTCCAATGATGCGAGGCGTTTACAGCTATCAGAGAAATTCAGTCTTTGGGACAATTCAATGAGAGAACTCCTATTTACTTGGAGTGTTGTGTAAGCTTTATTAAAGATTTAGGGAATCATGGTGGAATTTATCAGCTTAAATTTTCCCGATGAATTCCTCAGTTTTCCCATTCACATTTCCTCTACATCTCATAGAAAATGTCTCCAAACCTGAATCAAGTGGGGGAGGTTGTTATGTGGTCAAGATGGAGTGTATAATGTCTATTCTATACCACAGGAAATCATCATGGATGAATGAGTCATGCTTTGTTATGTCTTAGGTGGTGTGTGTGCATGTGTGTAGGTATACATGTGTTCCTTTCTTTCTTTCTTTGAAATGTGGCTGGGTGCGCATTGACTTTTCTCACTCAGCTCTTCGTGGTCAACTCAAAGCACCTGATACCCGGTTGTCCTCTGAGCCTCTTGGTCACTTCTTCTCTCAGGCAGCACAGGTCTGAAGCACATGGGCATATGGGAGAAAGACCATTGAGAACAAAGATTTTTATCTCCTCTCTCAGTCCCTCAGTTTCTCCTTCTTTTTTGCTACTTTTCCTTGATTTCAGAAACATTTCCCAGTTTATGGCATGCCTGCTTCCAGGAGGGGAAAAAAGTGGATAAGCATAATGCACCATATACAGTATCTTTAGAGAAAAAAAAATCACATAAATATTTTATAGACTGTACAGTAAATAATGTATATGTTTAGAAAGGCAATGTAAATATTTTATAGACTGCAGAGTAACTGTTAAGGTCGAAATGAAATCACTGTGTTTGGAGAAATAGAGTATGCCCTAAATCGTGCCACACAATTTTACTGTAGCTTCGTACAGTACAGTTCATAAATCACTGCATTCTCTGCGTTACCTGGGAGTTCACGAATCCCAGCTGCCAAGTGGGCTCCTCCCTTCATTCCTTACTGCTTTCAAAAACCCTCTCTCCCACCTCACCACTCAAGGCCCTGCTTTGAACTATGGCAGTGATCAATACACTCCCTTGAGAAACTGAACCAAGGGCATGAGTTTATTCACATAAACTCACCCAGGTTGCCTCCTTTTCATGGGGAGGGTGGTGAAAAAACTGATCAGGAATGGACAAAGAAAACACCTAATGGATTCCATATGTAACCTGAGTCACTGCATATTTTTTCAGGTGCTGAAGACATATCATCTTGGTTTCCTGAAACCTACTCCTTGTGAGTCCTGATTGGCTAGTCCAGGGTTCAGATATGCATCAATGCCATTGGGGTGCTTAAATATTATAATATTTACCAGATTGTGTGAAAAAGACACAGGTGTGTTATGAAAAGTAGATAATACAAATATCAGAATATTCCAAAGAAGGGCAAAATTATGTCAGGCATATCTTTTTCCTGCTAATTGAAATCAGAAATACCGTGGTAATCTAAGTCTAATGAAAATGTCACTTTAATTAGTTATCTGGAGATAAGAAGAGGAAACTATTGTCTCCTTTCAGTTTTGTAAATAGCTGCAGTTATAATGTCTTTGAGAGAGGAAAACTCTGAACCCCTAAGAGAAACAAAAACATATACAGAGAAAAAGGGATCTACAGATTTAAAGATTATATTTAAAGACGTTGGACAAATCCGTTAAATAAGAGGAAAAAAGGTAGGCTGGGCTCTCGGTGGCTCAGCCTGTCATCCTGGCACTTTGGGAGGCTGAGGCGAGTGGATTGCCTGAGCTCGCGGGTTTGAGACCAGACCAGGCAACTTGGCTAGACCTCGTCTCTACAATAAATAAAAAATTAGCGAGGCATGGTAGCACATGCCTGTAGTTCCAGCTACTTGGAAGACTGAGGCAGAGGGAACACTGGAGCCCAGCAGGTTGACGCTGGGGTGGCCATGAGCATGCCACTGCACTCCAACCTGGGTGATGTAGTGAGACTCCAACTCAAAAAAAAAAAAAAGGTAGAGCAAAAATTACAGAACACAGAAGGAACCCAGGAGATGAGGGGAGCAAAGGCATAACTGAGAAACCATAGCAGATTAAAGCTGTTAAACAATATTAAAAGAACAACACTAAAACATCATAATGGGAAGGGACTAAATGTAAAGACAGTTAAATGTCCCTAGAGATGGTAATTCTAGTATAAAGTCACCTGGGAGCTTGTTTAAAATATAGATTCCTGAGCTGCATTCCCAGGGATTCTAATTGTTGAGGTTTATAGGGCCAGAGAATATGCATTTTTGACAATTTTTACAGGTGATTTTCATGCAAGTAGACTGTGAACTACACTTTCAGAAATTTTTGATTATCAGCACAATGTGAGGACAAAGAGGAATTGATGGAGAGGGCGGCAGGTCTGTGAGACCAGAGAAGTGTCAGCTAAGCATTACACCCCATGGTATATGTCAACTATTGCAAATGAGTGCCACTGGAAAGCATCACTGTTGTATATAATGAACACTGCGCATCTTTTTTAAAGGTTAAATTGAGTTAAATATTAGCAAGGAAAAAAAGGGCAAGGAAGATATTTCTTGCTGTAGATGTTATCTTCCCTTAGAAGCAAGTTTTTTTTTTTTTTAAATAATTTGTGCCTTTCCAACAAATGATGGATGGCCTCATTGTCCATTAAACTTCTTCTCTTTGATTTTTTTGAATATAAAAAGACTTTGAGAACAAAGGAAAGTCGTTGGGGTTTTTGTTTGTTTGTTTGTTTTTTTAGTGGTATGGAAGCATTACAATGAGACACAATGGTAATGTAAGAAAAAGGAGGAAAAAAAAAAAACACAGAACAAGTGTGTCAGTTAGGGTGTGCTCTTTATCAATTGCTGTGTAACAAACTGCCCTGGTTCAGTGGCTTAAAACCACAACCAGTTGATTGTATTTCACAGTTGTGTGGGTCAGAAATTTGGACTGGGCTCAGCCAGATGACTCTTTTACTTCATGTGTTATCAATGGAGTTACTTGGTGGTATTCAGCTGGGAGGTACGCTGGTCTAGGTTGCCCACAATGTCTTCACATCTGTGTCTGTCTAATGTCTTGGAAGAAAGGGCTAGAAGACTGGACTCAGCTGGGATTGCCAACTGGAGCCTCTTCCGGTATGGTCCCTCGGGGTTCCCAGAAACAGAAAGTAGAAGCTGCTTGTTTTTCAAGATCCAAGACTAGAAACTGCAACAGGGCCATTTCTGTCTTATTCTGTTGGTTGAAGTCGTCATAAAACCTGCACAGATTCACCTGGAGACATAGACTTCTCTTCTCAAAGAGAAGATAGTCAATGAATTTACACCCTGACATCATGAATCTACCACACAGAGTGTTGTACAAATGCATATAAATATTTCTTTCTTTGCTAGCCCGTCAAGGGTGGCAGAACATGTAATCATTACTTCCCACCCTCAGCCCAAAGGGGAAAAAGCCTTCAAAGAAGAGTTAAACTTACAAAATCAGGATGCATATGACCTGCTCTCTTTCCTTAGCAATATTGTACAGTCTTCTAAAGCAAAGATGATACATTTTGTTTGGTATCGTGACCAACTGGTAATTTGGAAATGAATTACAAGTAATCTGGCTATGCATAACTAAAAAGAACTTTTTAAACTATTTATTTTTTAATAATACAGTTGAGTTCAATGTCACTTACACTCACATGTTCCTAGAAATCTCCCTCCAGCTCCAAGTAAGCCTATGGGCATATTCTATGCAGGTTAAAAACACCAGGCATGACTGGTGGGCAGGAAAAGAAAAAAATCCTTGAAGATGTAACTTTTCTTTTTCTTTTCTTTTCTTTTTTTTTTTTTTTGAGTTGGAGTCTCACTCTGTCGCCCAGACTGGAGTGCAATGGCCGCTCCTGGCCACTGCAGCCTCTACCTGGGCTCCGGCGATCCTTCCGCCTCAGCCTTCCAAGTAGCTGGAACTACAGGCCCGCACTACCACGCCCTGCTAAGGATGTAACTTTTCAACTGAGACAAGTAGGAGTTAACTGTGCTAAGAGTTAAGAATGTTTCAGGCAGAGGAAAACTGTGGAAAGTTCTTGAGGTTGAAACAAATTTGCCCTAAACAAATAGCAACAGGAGAAGATCAAGACCCAGAAGAGTCAAATCAAGTCAAGCAGTGGCTTAGAGCTACTTAGAACCATTTGGCAAGGAACTATATACTCAAAAAAGAAAAGAAAAGAAAAATCCAAGAAATTGATTTAGTAGTTATTCATAACATTCTCTACAGCTGTCTTCAATTGTCAAACAGTTTACAGAAGTGGCCAGGTTTAATCTTCTTTCTTGTCTACTATGTACCTTTTAGAGACACACATGGCCATAGAAAACAGTTAATAACCAGAAAGTGATCCAAGAAAAGATAAGACCTATGGTTCTATCAGCAAAATAATACATTGATTTTCGGTTACTTTTTTTTAATCAATATTTTTTATTATGATGTTGTGGGGTACAGTTAAGGGTTAGGTATACAAATATGCTTCATTTAGGCCCCCTTGTTGATAACAGGTGTCTCCCTAACCCCAGACAGATGTTTACTACCATTAGTCCCATCCCCCTTCCACTCCCCCCAGTGGTTTCCCACCACTGTTAGAGGTTACTTTTAATAGTGTTAATAAATTATTATTAAATTGTAAAACAGCATGTGGAATATCTTATTTGATTCAATCCTCCTTATTTTACAGAAGATGAAAGTGAGGCTCAGAGAAATTCAATGACTGCCCATATCCCTTGGCCAGTTAGGGGAAGAGGGAGGAAGAGCCCATCATTGCCTGATATATCTTGAACATCCCAACCAACCATGTATCCCTGGATGAGAAGATGAGATTCCTGAAATTCATCTTTCATTTATAGACAGATACAAACGAAATCAACTCCTATTAGAATTCGTCACAGATTGGGTTCTCTAGAAATCAGATACTGAGACCGAAATTAGCATTCATGAGAGTACTTGCAGGATTCACACCTGAGTGGAGAAAGAGAGAAGCAGGATGGCGGAGGGAGAAGCTGCACTGGGGAGCAACCACACAGCCTCAATCAACCCTGCAGGGAGTCTGAAAGCCAGGATGGCCCTTCAGGACTGGCCACAGAACAGGACTTCATACCCCTGAACCAGCCTAGTGTTGTGTGAACTGCTCTAGGGAAGTACATATACGCAATGAAATATTATGCAGCCATAAAGAAGGACAACATTATGAACTTTGCAGCAACCTGGATGGACTTAGATGTTATAACACCGAGTGATCTATCCCAGAAACAAACAACGGAGTACCACATGTTCTCACTCATAAGCGGACCTCGAACAACTGTCGTAATACTATAAGAAAGGGATTGGCAGTCGTGGGAAACTGCCAGGGAAGGGTGGCACACCTTATCAACAAAGGTATCTGCAGAATGAACATTTGTATCCCTGAATTGTACCCCACATCTTTAAAATAAACAATTAAAAAAAAAAAAGATGAGAGAGGGTTCCCAGTGCTGACCACCAAACCTTTCCAGCAGCCAGTTTGCTCTAGTTCTTGTTGGTGATTTCTCAGCATGGACCAAAATGCAAGATTTCCTAAGACTGATTTTGGTAAAGAAATTTCCCTTCCTGGTAGCTAGGGTTTAAAATCTTCAGTCCTATATAGGGTGATCTGGACGGCATAGTGCAGAGTTCACAGCAGAAGAACAACCCCTCTCAACCCCACAGCCACCTTGGCCTAGGTCTTTCCTGGAGTATTGTGATGACAGTCTTCTGCCTTCAGATGTTGCCACAGAGTTTGTCTCAAAACATAAATGAGACCAGGTCACTCATTCGCTGGAAAACTTCTCAGGAATTTGCAGGTCACAGACAGTGAAATCCGTATCCTTTACCACAACCTGTAAGGCCCTACTTAATTGGGCCACTCATTCTAATTTTTTTCTCATTTTAAAATGCAAGGTGTTATAAGAAAGCGATTGGCAGCAGTGGGAAACTGTCAGGGGGTAGGTGGGATTGGCAGTTGAGGGGAACTGCTAGGGGAGGAAGAGGCACACTTCATCAACAAGGGTACCTGCATGATCAATGTTTATATACCGAACCCGGAACTGTACCCCACATCTTTATAATACAAATTAAAGAGAGAGAAAATAAAATAAAATAAAATGTGCATGCCAAGTTCAGTGGCTCAGCCTGTCATCCCAGCACTTTGGGAGGCCGAGGCAAGTGGATTGCATGAGCCCCGGGTTCGAGACCAGACCAGGCAACTAGGTGAGAACTTGTCTCTACAATAAATTTTTTTTAAAAATTAGCTAGGTGTGGTAGTACACACCTGTAGTTCTGGCTACTTGGAAGGCTGAGGCAGAAGGCTCGCCTGAGTCCAGTAAGGCGATGCTGGGATGGCCGTGAGAGTGCCATGGCACTCCAGCCTGGGTGAGGGAGGGAGACTCCAACCTAAAAAAAATGCAATGCACAGATTTTAAGTGTACAGTTTGATGGGTTTTGACAAAGGCACACTCCCATGTAACCACTCCATTATGACCTAGAAAATGTCCCTTTACCACAGGAAGCTCTCCTGTGGACATTTGCAGACCCTGTCCTCCCATCTAACCTCATTTTGTAGAGGCAACCACCGCCTTCTTAGGTTAGAGGTTCTGCTACAACTTAAAGTAATAATACATAGAGTGGGGTAAGGGTGTCTCACTTTTCTAGTAACAAACTAGATTATTACATTATTTACTTCTCTCAGTGAATCACCTAGAAGAGGGCAGAGAACAAATCACGAGTACTCAGAACCACTTCCTTCCAAAAAAGAACACATGTTACACTTCTCTCACCCAGAAAGTTATATTTGGCAAAAGGTGGTATAATAGTCATAATTAGCATTTTGCAATAGTTACAACATATTCAGGTTTCATCTCCTGGTGTGAGCATATATGTGTAATAAGCTTCTCCTGGTTTGAGTCTGCTTTGCTCGTAGAAACATAAAAGAATCGGATGGATTTCTTTAATGACAATCATGCTGCTACAAGTAAACAAAATTGATGCCACTGCCCTTGATTTTAAGCGGTAGGAACAACTTAAAATGAATGATACTCATGCCATTGAAAACTATAGTGGCTTTAAATAGGTGCAGATGTTTAAGGGGTCTGCTCTAATTCTTTTTTTTTTTATTAGTTGGAGTCTCACTCTGTCGCCCAGACTGGAGTGCAGTGGCCGCTCCCGGCCACCGCAGCCTCGCCTGCTGCGCTCCAGCGATCCTTCCGCCTCAGCCTTCCGAGTAGCTGGAATTACAGGCATGTGCTACCACGCCCGGCTGATTTTTTGATTTTTATTGTAGAGATGAGGTCTCGCTGCCCAGGCGGGTCTCGAACCTGTGGGCTCAGGCAATCCACTCACCTCAGCCTCCCAAAGACGCGGGATTACAGGCTGAGCCACTGAACCCGGCTTTGCTCTAATTCTTGTTGGTGATTTCTCAGTATGGACCCAAATGCAATATTTCATAAGACTGATTTTGGTAAAGAAATTTCCCTTTAGCTTTAGGTGTTTTTATGAGGTGCGTTAGAACATACAAGTATGTGAGAGATTTCAAACACTTCAATCCTATCCCTTTGAATGTTTTTCCGCATAGGAAATTTTGTCAAAATAACTTTGATTGCAGTCGAGCGTATGTATTTATCAAGCTGTATGGCATTCATCCAAAGATCTCCAAAGTCGCTTGGATAGGTTGAGGAGAAGACCCCAGAAGGAGGTGATAGACCCGTTGCTGGTGATGCTGAATTCTTGGTGCCTCACATCATGTCAGATGTGTCACTAAGAGTAGGAAAGAATATGAAAGGGGTTTGGGCCTTGAGCTGTTTATGAATGGGAAAGCAGTAAATGATTCTTCCTGGCAAATGGTATCTGAACTCACTCCTTTCGGATCTGTTTGAGATGGCTGTTCTGTTGTGTTGGCCCCATTCATGAGGAATTCTGGGAAGATAAATAGCATCCTATTTTTTTATAGGCAAAGTCATACCAAATCCACAGAGGGAACGAATCATTTATTTATTTATGTTATTTGAATTTAAAAAATATATGTAAGCAATTAAATTCATTATGTCTGAATATCCAAACCGTTTCCCCCCACACGCAATTTAAACAAGCCCTTGTGAAAAACAAGATTTGTAGGGCAGGGGGCGTGTGCAACTCTTGAGTCTGCTAACGAATTCATAATCCAACACTCAGGGAAGAATTAGATACTCAGCTTCTTCCTGGGTGTATACTGGGGCTCCGAGTATTTCTCAATGTTGTCCAAGGGCATGTTCCTGAGAACAACAAGGCCTAAACTAATCGAGATGCTAATATTTAAGTACAGCTACTATACAAGTTGACAGTGCAGTCATTACCTTAATCACACTGAGGCCTCATATCAAATTTGTATTCAAACTAGAGAATGTTTTTGTAGAGTGTGGGTATAAGTGTCTGGAGAGCAAACCCCCCCCCAAGAAAAAAACCCTACAAATTTAAAACAATCAAGTATTAAATTTTATCTAGTTGTATTTCATAAGGATCAAATCAGAAAGCATTTCTTAAATTTTCAGCATTAGGAAGTTTCCAAATTTCCACATTGAAAGCATAAAAGGAAAATATAGGATGTCATTTTGCTATATGGTTCATGCTGCGTAGAGTACCATTCAGGTTTTACAGCAGGGCCACCCCAAAACTTAGTAACTTAGCCATATTATTAGTCAACACTGCTGGGTGGGTCTTTTTCTGGTTCACTCCAGGCTACTGATCTCATCTGGGTTTGCTCATATGTCCACAGTCAATTGGCAGGTCATCTGAGGCCGACTGGTGTCAGACGGTCTCACTCACGTGTCTGGTGGTTGTGTTGCAATGTGCCAGCTAGAGCAATGGGTGTGTCTTGGCTGTCTGATTCTGCATCCAGTAGCTAGCCTAGGACTAATCATAAGATGGCATAGGTAATGGTTCCAAGACACAGTATGCAAATCGAATTTAAGTCCTATTTTCAAGTTCCATGGACCGGAGAATTTAGGGTTAAACCCAGAGTAAGTGTGAATGGTGCCCACGAAAGATCATGGCTATAGAAAGAAGTTAAAATTTGCAGACTGAGCTGGGCTCCGTGGCTCAGCCTGTAATCCCGCGCCTTTGGGAGGCTGAGGTGAGTGGATTGCCTGAGCCCGCGGGTTCGAGACCCGCCTGGGCAGCGAGACCTCATCTTTACAATAAATCAAAAATTAGCCGGGTGTGGTAGCGCGCGCCTGTAATTCGGGCTACTCGGAAGGCTGAGGCGGAAGGATCGCCGGGGCCCAGCAGGTCGAGGCTGCGGTGGCCGGGAGCGGCCACTGCACTTCGGTCTGGGCGACAGAGTGAGACTCCAACTCAAAAAAAAAAAAAAAAATGTGCAGACTGTCTTTTAATAATGCATCACATATAAACAGTGTGAAAACAATTTTAATAAAATATGGAAGAACATAGAATTGAAAGATTAAAATATCAATTTGAAGAGTTGATGTTTTTGAATGATAGAACTTCCTCTTAAGAGTACAGCTTCTTTGAGCAATGCCATAGTTTCTTCTCATACCTTCCTATAGTGCTGGAGGTTCAGTTCTTTCACTCCAAGGAAATATATTATTTTCAAAGTTCTTTCCGTGCGAAGAACTAGACTAGGAAAGGACAAGAAATGACCGTTCTGCTTTGATGTCCCCTTTCATGAGGAATTCTGGGAAGTTAAATAACATCCTATTATTTATAGGCAAAGTTGTACCAAATCCACAGAGGAAACAAATCATTTACGTATTCAATGTATTTTATTGAAACAAAAAAAGTATGTAAGCAATTAAATTCATTATGTTTGAATATTCAGTTTCCTACAACACACAGTCCTCTTATTTCTGCAGTCTCTCACTCTGCTCCCCAGAGAAAGAGGAATGAATTCTCCTTGATAAGTTCAAGAATATATCGGGTCGTCCTTCTACTCATGGAGATGCGTCTGACTGAAGACAGCACATGTTCTTGTTCATAAGGTAATAGTAAAAACCTACCCATTCTGACTGAGTAGGGAAGACTGTTTAATACTGCAGTTTAAATGTGTGAAGATCATCTGTCCACAGAGGGACTCATCACCCAGTGTCGACTTTACAGGTAATAAAGATGATATTTTAATCTCCCATCTGCCTTAATCTTTTGTCTTATTTCTCATTTGGGTCACAACTTGGGCCCTCTCAAATTCTAACACTGGTCGTGGGACATATAAAATTAATTCCATCCAACTCAGAAATGTCAGTAATATATATATAACACAACTTGACAACAGTCTTGCTGCCTTCCAATTACAATGTGCCACTGGAATGTGCCATGGACCCACCACCAGAGGACCACCCAGAGTGCTTGTTAAAAATTCAGATTTCTAGGTCCTACCCAAGATCTACTGAATTCCTAAGGGTAAAGGTCATAGAATTGACCATCTTTCACAGGCACCTAAGTTAGTTATTTGTTTTAAATTGCTTTGTAACTATATAAGGAATAAAAATATATTATTTTCAAAGTGTCACTGTCTTTTTCTTCAGATTTTCGCACACCGTGTTTTCTACCTTGCCTGCTGTCTAAGGTAAACACCCTTTGTAGTTTTACATGGATTCTTGTAGATATTTTTCTTAGCTTTTGCATACAGTATGAGTACTCCTGTGGTTGTCAGCAGAGATTATTATTTATTATTTTGTTTCTACGTGTTACTCCATAAGAGTGTGGCATTGTGTAAATGAACTCTTTTTACACAACAATATACTTTGTGAATTTGTCCTTTAGACACATTAGATATTATACATTATATATACATTGTGTGTATGTATGTATTGGGCAATACATATACTATTAATATATTATGCATAAACTTAGCTTTTAAGTGGAAACATAGTGTTCCAGATTATGAAAATACATTTTTAGCCCTCCCCCTACTGATGGGCACAGGCATGTGATTTTCGATTGTTATTTTAAACAATAACCGCAATGAATACTCACGCACAGGACTCATTATGCACATATGAAGCATTTCTTTAGGTAGTTAATAAATAGTGCACTTGTTGAGCTGTTTTATGTTTTAAATGTTAACACACATTGTCAAATTGCTTTACATAGTCATTGTGCTGATTTATACTTCCGATGTAACCAAATACCCACTTTCCCCACCTGACATTATCAAACTTGAAAAGTATCTTATTTTCATTTTAATATGTATGTCCTTGTGAGGTTTGTATGTAAGGTATGTATGTAAGTTTTTTCATACATTCATGACAATGTTTTCTTCTTTGTGAATTTTCTGTTCATGCTTTTTGCCCATTTTTACTTTGAGTTATTGGTCTTTCATTTCTCTCCCTCTGCATCTTTTTTTTTTTTTTTTGAGTTGGAGTCTCACTCTGTCGCCCAGACTGGAGTGCAGTGGCACGCTCCCGGCCACCACAGCCTCAACCTGTTGGGCTCCAGCGATCTTTCCGCTCAGCCTTCCAAGTAGCTGGAACTACAGGCATTCGCTACCACACCCGCCTAATTTTTTTTATTTATTGTAGAGATGAGGTCTCGCCAAGTTGCCCAGGTGGGTCTTGAACCAGCAGGCTCAGGCAATCCACTCACCTCCGCCTCCCAAACCTCTGCACCTTTTAAATAATTTTGATTTACAAAAAAGTCACCAATGTAGTACAGGCAGTTTCTATATCCCCCTCACCCAGTTTTCCACACTGTTAATATCTTACATCACCATGTGCCGAAGCTAAGAAATCAAGAGTGATATGTTACTATTTTTTAAACTCCAGCTGTTGTTCAAAATTTACTAATATATGGTTTTCTGTTCCAGGACCCAATCAGGACACCACATTGGATTTGATCACCATGTCTCTTTTGTCTTCTCTGGTCTGCAACAGTTTCTCAGTCTCTTCCTGTTTTTTATGATCTTGACAATTTGAGGAGTATTTTGTTAATGGCTCTCAACTTGAGTATCTGATGTTTTTTCTCATGATTAGATTGATGTTGTGTGTTCCACAGAGGCGATGCACGGCTTCCCCCTTATCACATATTGATTGTTCATGATATCAACATGACTTATGGCTGGCAATGGTAAGCTTGATTTTCGGATCCAGGTAATGTTCGCCAGGTTTTTCCACTGTAAAGTTACTTGTCTCCCCCTCCCCATGTTCCATTGTTTTGAATCAACTCACCAAATCCAACCTACAGTCAAGGTGAAGGAAGGAAGGTGGGTAGAGGGAGCGCCATGGTCAAACTCGATCTCCTAGGTGGCGCTCTCTACTAAAGTATTTGGAATCTTATGCATAAAAGACTCATCTCTTATTCCCTATTTACTTACTGGTTCGAAAATTTTTCCATATCGGCATAGACACTTATTTATTTTATACTTTGGGTTATATTCCAGTACTGTGTGCCATTTATTTTATTGCTCAAGTTATTTCAGCTTTGGCCACTGGAAGTTCTTTCAGGTTGGTTCCTCTGTACCTTTGACATGCAATCATTATTCTGCATTTTTTTCTTTTTCTTTCTTACTTCGAGATACTACATTTTTAATTTTTTTAATATTTGATTTTACATTTGATGATGAACTTCTTTATATATTTTAGATGATTTTGAGTGTATATAAATATTTGCAAATGTTTTTCTCAATTTCTTGCTTTTCATTTAATTTTGATATCACAATTATGCATATTTTTCTTAAAGTGTTTTGTTTATTTTTAGGTTCTTATTTAGACTATCTTTACCCCCATTAGTCATAGAAACATGCTTATATTTTCTTCTAATTAATTTACAGTCTTGTTTTTACTTTTACATTTTTAATGTATTTGGAATTTTTGTTTTTTGTGTTTGTGTGTGTGTGAGCGTGTGTGTGTTTTTCAAATGGTGTATTGTAGATATACATTTTTCTCTTTCCCCGCATGGATAGACGATTACTTTAACTTCATTTCCCACTGTTTTGAAATGTCAGTTTTCAGACTTTGTTTTCTGCCACCTGAATCGATTTGTCTTGTCTGTTCCTTCACCAATACCACACAGCTTCAATAACTAGAGCTTTATAACATATCTTCATGTTTGGACATGAATGTTCTTATATACACTTGGTTCCAGGTTCCAGTAGTCTAATGCAGGGTTTCTCAGCCTTGACGCTGTGTCATTGGACCAGATAATGTATGGTAAGGGCTTTCCTGTGCATTGCAGAATGTTTAGCAGCATCTCTGTCCTCCTGCCACGAGATGCCAGCATCATCCTCCCTGCAACGTGACAGCCAAACACATGTCTCCAATTATTGCCCAATGTCTCCTAGGGAGCATATTTGCCCCCAGTAAGAACCATTGGCCTAATGTGATGGACAAGACTCTTAAAGAATCCTATCATGGCTTATCATTTAACTGGGTATTGGAATTCTGGGAGATGCAAGCATTGACTCCACTAGCCCTTTGACTTAGGCTGGATAAATGACTTATTTGGTCAAAGGTAGGAGAGTGTGAAGGCTGAAGAAACTCCATATTGGATGCCAATTCGCCGAGTTGACTTCTGACTAACCACAGCTTTGGAAAGCCCTGTAAGATTTCTCATTTATCTATTGCACCTTATATAAGAGCAGGTACTTACCAAAAATCCTGCCCTTGGGTCAAACAATATTGAGGTTACCATACATCCCTTCTGAATCACTCCTCCCTAGGGTATATAAGTCCTGGGTCTAGAGGGTAATGGTGAGGACATCCACCATCTTTTCTTGCTGCCTCCCAAGATAAAGACATGGCTTCTGTTCATAAGAGCATATTAAATATGTCCTTCTAAGAAACTGGCCATGTCAACCTCTTTCTTCAGCCTCTCCGCTTCCTCAGACTTTGAGTGTAGCTTTGCATAGGCCTGCCCATCACAAAACAGGGAGCAAACATGATATGTGTTTCTACTTAGTGTTAAAAGCCAATGTTCAAATATCCATGTTCTCCTTCCTCTCCTGCCATGGAAACATTGGAAGCATGTGCTAAAATGTCAAAGTATCCTCCAGAGGTCTAGTTGAGCGGAGACCCCACTGAGCCAAGTTGGCTGTGTAGTGGAAACTACAAGTAAACTTAATATTTTATGCCAACGGAATTTTGGGGCTTTTGTTACCATAGCATAATTTGGTCTATCCTGACCGATACATTACATTTTGCACACTAAGAGAAAAATGGCGCTGCCTCTGCACTGTGGCTCAATTCGAACATTGTTTATTTTCTTTCTGTGTCTTCTGTTCCCTGAAGCCTCAGTGCTTGGAGAAAATGTGAGCACAAAAGCTGTTTAGGTAAATGTGGTTGGCAGAAACTTTTGTTCTATGTTAGTGCTTCCAGGTGCCAATTAAAGAATGGGAACTAAAAGCTCTGGTAATGTCAAGAGAGGGTTCTATTCTAATCTCCATTAGAAACATAATCACACATTCGATGTTTCACTACTGCAAAAATGCTTTCTATAATGGGACACTCAAAACCCCCAAAAACAAAGTGGTGGGGAAAAAAAAAGACAAAAGCCTTGATAATTTTAGGGTGAAAAATAAACAACAGAGAACGGCATTTAAACTTGAAATTCAATCAAACTTTGGGTTGCTTTAATCAGTATTTGTTTTTATCAGTACTTCTAAAAGTATTTAGTGATTTAGTCACTCAAGGCATCAAATATGAGGTTCGACTTAACTGACATTATTCTCAAAGTCTAGGAAATAGATCTTGTGCAACAGAACAGAGCGATGACCTCTTTGGAACATTTTCTGGTAGAGGTGCAAAGCATTTCACCATGTTCTCAGCAAAGCCTTTCGTCCCCTCATCATCAAAGGCATGTGTAACAGAGTGTCTCTCTTTAAATGTTCTATACTCTCTGCAGATTGTTCCCAATGCCAGCGAGACAAATTCTAAGGAAGTACTCTGTGGAGAGTCGGGATTACTGGCACACCCTTTGGAGCCAATTCCCTGGAACGGAAACTATCTCTCTAATTTTCTAAATTGGTAGGTGTGTACCATTACTCACTGAGAAAATTTATTGCCTAAGAAAGTGGGAACAAATGGAATTGGCTCATGCCAGGTATAACCCCAGCAGGTGTAGAGATTTCCTGGCCGGCTACATCAACCCATTTCACTTTAGTTCTTTGCCCCCCCTTTCCCAATGGCTCCTTATTTATGCCACATCCATTTTCAACACAGTTCCAGAAGGTCTTGTCGTACAATGCCATTCTTATTCAAGTGACTTCAGTAAACAAGTGACCTCGGTTTTACAGCGGGAGAGTTAATGAGTTGAGCAAAATTCCAGTAGCTTGAATGACAGTATTGGCACATTTTATCACTGATATTGAATAGGTTCTTCACGGATCAAAACATAGAGAGCATTTATACCCAGGAGCAAGATAATGTCTTTGAAGTTGTTCCGTGAACATGGACAGCAAACAAACAAAAAAATGGTTTCAATAATGGGAAAAAGTTAAAAAACTGTCTTTCCAGACTTACCCCATGTAAGATATCTGGCACATATTTGGTTTCTCAACAACCTAGAAGTGAAAACATTCAGAGTGGACCATCGCCTTTGATTGCCAAAACAGTGACCCGATGGTTTTACAAAAGTATCTGCACTGAGGCGTGAACAGTCGAAGTTCTAAACTATCCTTTCCTGGAGCGTGTCAATACCATTGTTTGAAATAATACTTTTGTTTCTCTTCCAGAGGACAGCATGGAATGTCTTCAAAAGGAAGTGTAGAAATGTGACTCTGCATACTTTTATTACAGTAATTATGATAATAGCAAATTTATGGTGTGTTTACTATGTGCCAAACACCATATCCTAAATGCTTTCCTGGATTGACCACTGTAGGCTCCGTGGAAGCAGGACATAGCATTGTATCCCCAATGGTTGGAAGCACACTTAGGGCTTGGTACTTGGAAGTGTTGCATAAGTACTTGTTGAATGAATGAAACATTACAGAATCCCATTCAATCCTCACACTATCACCAATTAGCAGATGAGGTAATTAAGTTCAGAGGTCACATATATCTAATAGAAGAAGGAGTCGGATTTGAACTCAGGTTATCCATTCCTAAAGCCTATGCTCTTGATCTCTACTTAGTGTCCAGTTACTTTTTCTCTTTTCTCTTTTTTTTTTTTTTGAGTTGGAGTCTCACGCTGTCACCCAGACTGGAGTGCAGTGGCCGCTCCCAGCCACCACAGCCTCGCTCTGCTGGACTCCGGCGATCCTTCCGCCTCAGCCTTCCAAGTAGCCGGAATTACAGGCATGCGCTACCACGCCCGGCTGATTTTTTGATTTATTGTAGAGATGAGGTCTCGCCAAGTTGCCCAGGCAGGTCTCGAACCCGCGGGCTCAGGCAATCCACTCACCTCAGCCTCCCAAAGGCGCGGGATTACAGGCTGAGCCACCGAGCCTGGCTCCGGTTACTTTTTCAATTTTAACCTGTGGAATAACAAAAAATTCAGGGATCCAGTTTCACAAAGATTCACTGTATCCTATCTCTACCACACACACTGCCCCTTATTCCACTAATTACAGAGGGGCCAGTACAAATTTAGTTCTCCTGCCCATTCAGGAAAGAAACATAAGTGCAGGGTAAATAATGAGTGTCATGTCTGGGGAACTAGGACGTGGGGGATTAGAAAATTACAGACATCTTGTGCAACACTGATGAGATCTTACTTGGAGCATCACACCAACTCTACAGGTCTTTCAATTCATATAAAGTGCTCGTGTAATCACTGACACTTACAACTGACCTCTTCTTGGAAGATGACAAAGAATTCATTGTACAGGGCTTTATGAGACAATTACAACAGGTGAAAACTTCTGCATTCCTTTTTCATTATGTCTTTGGCACTTCTGGGAACAGGGAAGGTGCTGCTGAGTTGCTTACATACCTGACCAACTCCACGCATTTCTGAGCCGGCCAGGGTAGCTACTCTTGGGTTAAGCTCCAGAGAAGAATGCCCTCATTGTCAAGTGAGAAGGAAAGCCTGCAGCTGCTCTGCCCAAAGGTAAATAGGAGGGGAGATTCTCTCCACATAAAAATCCATTCTAATGCACCCTACATTCCTTGGACCGTCACATCAAACCACACGTGGCATGAAAAAGTGTAGTCTTCAATTTAGATAATGTGCACGCCATTGAAGTTTAGCAGAGGACCATGACCGGGCCAATGCATCTTCAGTAGATTAATGTCTGGGTTAGGCAGGTATGTCATAAAACATGGCCAATGCGGGGAGACGCTCAGGGCTGGCCTCCTTCCCTAATGCACAGTGATGCTTGCCTATAAGAGCACTTGGGTACTTGGGGGCTATTGCTTTTAAATGTTCCCTCTGACCTAGATAGTGTCAAAATGTCTAAACGCATGTGATCCTCTTTTTCCAAAAGAGCATCTCTAATGCAATGCAAATGCACATTGTAGGGGAAATTCCAGCTGGGAAAATGAGGCCTTATATTTCTAAAACCATATACATGTCAATAGCCCATTATTCTCCTGTTTTAAATGTAATTGCAGCCCAGCTTTGAATAAATTCCTGAAATAATAAAACACATTGAGTAGCAGTCATTGACTCGTGGTTATTTCATGCCTGCTCTTTCTCCCATCCATCCCCTCCCTGGCCCCGGAAAAGCAAGGAGAAGTTGCAGATAAGGGTGGGGAAGGAGAGAGCAAAGTAAAAGTTGGATCCCTTGCCTTGAATGTGTTTTCAGAACACTGCAAGCAAAGAAAATATGCAGCATTACATCGGTGCCTCTAAGTCATTTATAAAAGTGTATCATGCATGGTCCATTTTGCATAACAAAATATTTCTAGGCAATTAAGAATACTTCTCATTCTTTGTTTTTTTGGGGGGTTTTTGGTATAAACTTCCTATTTTCAATTTTTGTTCAAAGCTAATGTTTCCTGTAAAGTGATCATTTTTAAAGAGCTCTTCAAAATTGTTTTCTGTCTTAGTCATGAGAGCTGTCCGGCCTCCTCTTGATAAATTTAACATGTGTGTAAAACAACATTTATGGTCAGACAAGTGGACATAAAGGGCCCATTATTTCATCTAATTTCGCTTCGACAAACCTCCTCTCCAGCTTTTCTTCCTATTTCTCATCCTCTCTTTTTCTCAGGAGTTGTCTAAGAAATACTCCTTATGGTGAAAGACAACATTAATTTATTTTGTCGCTGGGAGACTTGTAGTGATCTTCCTAACATTTTTCTCTCTTTGGAAGGTAATTGAGAGTACGTCTCTTTTAATAAGCAAAATTAAGATGTCTCAAATTCCTGGAACACAGCTGTGAAAGGTGTGAAACTTACCAAGGAGATTTTTAAAAATAGCAAATGCAAACGTTTTAGAAAACTAAATGTTATTCAGTGCATCCCACACTTTCGCAGGAATTTTGACATCTTAAAATATCAGAGTAAAATACCCAGGACCGAGCACATTGCTACCCAACAGAACTAGGGTTTTCTCAAATAAAGAGGAAAGGTGTAATAATAGCAGAAACCCAATAGTGCTTGTGTCACTAAGGTGCAAAAGAAATTAGGTGATTCTCCTAAGCCATTTTGTCCTCTTCTCATTGGCCATTTTGATTCTTATCAAGAAACTTACTGCCCTTTCAGGTAAATACACAGACTCTCAATCAGATTGAAAACACCCGAGAAGGTAATCAGGCTGACAGGCATTTCTGTCTTCAGTCAGAATCAACTTTCTGCTCCATTTTAATATACATGTAAAATATTTGTCTTAAATAAGGCACTAGTTTGTTTTCTCTGGACACGCTTGGCATTACAAAGCACAAACTGCTTAAAGAAAACTAGTTTTTAAGTTGATTGCATAGAATTTACTATCCATTTCAATAGAAATTATCTAAAATTACAGTTGGCCTTCTAGTCAGCCCCCAAACCTATACCTCCCAGGAGGTCTCTGGAGTGCACTGCTGACTGCACCCTTTCACTTATATCTCAATTATTTCCTGGATGATAGTTACAAGTTAAGCAGCTGTAAGTCTTGGGTCACCTGTATAAGTACTTGGAATTTACCCCAAACTCTGGTGTCATGCCAAACAATTTGTGTCCTAAAGCAATCAAATCAATCCTTTGCTATAGTTGAAATGTGTTTCTTTGATGTCTCAATGAGCTCATCCTCAAGTATTTGAAAGAGATGCAGTGCCCTTCCTGCAATTGTCACTTGGCTCAGAGCCATGTGGATTTGCTGCTTCTGATCGCGTAATCCACATAATCAAAAGTTTTTCCACCTCAAGAGTCAGCCCGTTCCATTTTATTATACCACGTTGATTGCATCAGCCTAGGAACAATCGATGCCATGTGGCATCCCTTGCTTCCGTTAACAGTCGTTAGGTGACTAAAGGTATGACTTTTATTTATTTCTTTTGAGATCTGATTTATGTAAATAGTTTTAACTATACCCGTTGTAAGGTTTGAAGATATTTACAAGTCCCTTTTTATCATTAAAAAAACTCGATTGGTTAATGTGATGCTTTGAGAATCATTTAGAAATGCTTTGCTCCCAGTAATAGGCACCCAAAAACCAGTGGCCCCAACATCTTAGGCATTATTTTTCACGAGCATAAAAGAGGTCCAAAGATAACCTAGGCATTCAATACACTGTGATTTTTTTTGAGTTGGAGTCCCACTGTCGCCCAGACTGGAGTGCAGTGGCCGCTCCCGGCCACCGCAGCCTCGACCTGCTGGGCTCCAGCGATCCTTCCACTCAA
>NW_007247141.1:736974-785186 GCF_000164805.1 Carlito syrichta | reverse complement strand
CCCGGCTAATTTTTTTGATTTATTGTAGAGATGAGGTCTTGCCAAGTTGCCCAGGCAGGTCTTGAACCCGCGGGCTCAGGCAATCCACTCACCTCAGCCTCCCAAAGGCCGGGATTACAGGCTGAGCCACCGAGCCCAGCTTGATTTTTTTTTTAAATTTTCCTTGCTCTGGTTCAATAACACCAGGGCCCAACTCTGGTACATGGTTAGAGGTGGGATATAAGAGCGGAGCCTTCGGGAGGTTGGGTGGCGCCTAACAAAAAGAGTAAGGTCAAAGAAAAGGGAGCGCCTTACAGAGACAGTGGGAACACATAGGAGACATTCCCTGGTAGCCCAAATATATAAAAATGCATTAACAGGCATGGTAGGTTAGTCTGCATGTAGAGGAATTCTTAAACTTTATTTGCTAAGGTGTCACCAAGAACCTTGGCGCTTTCATCTTCCTTTAATTTATGTCACAGATTGTATTCATATAAATCTACCTTTTATCTGTTTCTCATCAAGCTGAATTTCTATCAATGTTTGTAACCCCCGAGGATAGACAAAACTAAAATTAGCTCCACTTCAGTCTGAAGGGAGAAATATTTTGCAGATAAAAACAGTCTCTTTAGGTCTTTAAGTCTGTGGTAGTTGATTAGTCCCTGCAGTAGAGAAAATTAAATTTTGTGGTGCAGACCCAGCATGCTTGGATGGTTTAATAATGCCATGGCCATCATCCAATGGCTGACAACCAAGAACTGAGGAACACTCTGTACTTGACTCCCTGGTGCAACACCTGAAAATCCTGGGGCGAATCAAAGAACAAATTAAAGCTCAGACAACCTTCACCTGCGAACCATGCACAGTATAAGGAACTCATTTTAATGTTTTCTGGCTGAAGTCATAGGGGATAGGAATACAAAAGAACCGCCACGAGGGAATCCTGGCAAGTTCTTAAAGCATCTTAGTTTGTGATATGTTTTTTTTCCCTTTCTAGTCTCTTATAACTTTAACCGTGCTTAAAAAGTTAGTGACTTTTTTCTTCAAGTTCCAGGTTGTACAAGGGCCAAACTGAACACTGAATAGAAAAAAAAAAAAGTCTTATGAATGAACATATTACAGTTGAAGGGTAGGACCATTGGAGAAAGCAACATTTGGAATTCTGTCTGTAGAACGCTTCCAGTCCTAACTTGAGATTACACTGCAGGTGACATTTCAGTGAACCCCACAACTCCAAATAGTGTCAACTCATTGAGACTTAACCAGGTAGGTGAAAATGCCACTTGCACCTCAGATTTCTTTTTTTTATTTTTTCCGAGTTGGAGTCTCACCCTGTCGCCCAGACTGGAGCACAGAGGCCTCTCCCGACCACCGCAGGCTCGACCTGCTGGGCTCCGGTGATCCTTCCGCTTAGCCTTCCAAGGAGTTGGAACTACAGGTGCGCACTACCATGCCCAGCTGATTTTTTGACTTATTGTAGAGATGAGGTCTCCCCAAGATGTCCAGGCAGGTCTCGAACCCACGGGCTCAGGCCATCCACTCACCTCAGCCTCCCAAAGGTGCGGGATCACAGGCTGAACCACCGAGCGGCTCAGATTTCTTTAAAGATTAAATTTGACCTTTTTAAATGGGTTCTAGAATGTTTGGTTTAATTACACTCATTTGTATTCCCAAAGAAACTTCAAGAGAAGAGTTTTGCTGTTTTATTTATGATGCGTGTTGTTTGTGGGGCAAGGACACAGATTGAAAATAAGCTAAAAATAACAGAGATAGAGGATGGGATATGTATTAGCTTTCAATTGTTGATATACAAAGGAACCAAAAAAAAAAAAAACCTATTTTTTGGAGGGTGGCCTCCTTGTCGCACAGGTTTCTCCACTAGGTAAGTGTGTTAGAAATCCATCTGCAGCAGGGTACCAGCTAACACAACACTGTTGTGAGAGGCTGCATTTGGTTTCAGTGAAAAAAATTTTTGTTTTTAACCCCCATGCCCCATACTCCCTACTTACCCAACCTGGCCCCGAGCAATTTTTTCGTTTGTTTGTTTCCTTGGAAGAAAAAAGTCCTCAAAGGGAAACGTTTTGCCCATGTGGAAGAGGCGAAATGAAAAGCAGCAGAAGCACTAAAAAGCATCAAAATAGATGAGTTCAAAAACTGTTTTGAGCAATGGAAAAAAACAAAAGCCTCTCCATAGGTGTATTGCATCAAGCGGAGAGTACTTCGAAGGTGACTGAAGTTTAAACATGTAAGAATAAATACACAATTTTTTATAAATAAATTCAGGGATGGGGGGGTCTCTCCTCAGATATTCTTCCACAAACTGAGTGGTTTACAACACAAATGCATCATTTTATCATTCTGAAGGTCGCAAGCACTAACATCAAGGTGCTGACAGGGCTGCCTGACTGAGGCTCTCAGGTGAGTCCACATCCTTGTCCTCTTCTTTCTAGAAGCTGCCCGCCTTCCTTGCTTTATGGTGGCTTCCTCCAGTTTCAAAGCACATCCCTCCAGCTTCTGCTGCACATTGCCCTTCCTTCTGATTTTCACATTTCTGCCTTCCTCTCATCTGTATCCTTGTGATTACCTGGATAATATTCCCATCTTAACATCCTAATCACACCTGCATCATCTCCCATTCCCCCCTTTTATTTTTCTTTTGTTATTTTATTTGGTTGTGTTATAGCATAGTCACGTGTTCTGAGGAATAGTTTGTGGCCATCTTTGGAGACAACTATTCAGGCTACCATAGGATGTTTAAAACTAACCTCTCTAGTTCAGTGGTTGATTCTGGGATGCGTGACACACATTCCTTTTCCACAAGGGGTAGGGAGTGTGCTATCTCTGCACAACTGTGAAAATCCTTTTCTGAAAATGCACTTATGAGATGAGGTGGGTTTGCTTCTGGCTTAAAAAAGCATGAAGAATTTCCCACGATGTCAAATAAAATACAAATACACGCTCAACTAACCATCTACCCGAAGTTTTCCCCATATGGATCCAACTCACTTTGCACGATTTTTCCATTTAAATCATGCAGTCACTCTGTGGTGCATTTTCTTACCCATAGATCTTTTACTAAAGTTGCTCCCTCAGCCCATTCTTCTAACATGTGGCCAACATCCAATTCAATTTATTTCATATCAGCCTGGCCAGATCTCATCTCTACAAAAGTTAAAAAATTAGCCAGGCATGGTGGCACAAGCCTGTAGTCCCAGCTACTCAGGAGGCTGAGGAAGGACAATCACTTGAGCCCAAGCCTTTGAGGCTGCAGTGAGCCATGATTGTATCACAGCACTCTAGCTGGGCGACAGAGTGAGACCCCAGTAAAAAAATAAATTATTTCATATCCCACAACCTTCATAAGGGGTTCCCAGATACTTAAATTTAGAATGGCCATTATTAAAATAACTACCAAATGCAAATGATGTTATAGTTATAAAAGAGAATCATGTTTTTCAAGCTTTAGCAAGTAGGAATATAAATTCCTTCCTTTTCAGATGAAGAAACTTAGTTTCAAAGAAGTTAAGTTACGTGGTAGAAACTGTGACCCCCAAATTTAGATTCCTGCTTATTTTCATTTTCATAACTGAAAGAGGTCTAGTTTTGACTCTAGACCATTTTTTAGACATCTCTCCTTGATCTTTTCCTCCACACTTTGTTTTTCTTTTATGGTATTTGTCACAGGCTGTTTGGTATCGTAGCCATGTTTACATTTGTTTGAGATTCTGTGGGCTTTGAGAACAGAACCCATGACTATTATTTCAGTATCCCATTTAGGACACAAAGAAAAAGAATGAACATTTATTGATCGCCTGTTTTATACTGGGCATTTTTCTCCTTTATATTATTTGTACTTCACAATTATTTTGTGAAGGAGGTATTATTCATTTCATGTAATAGATGAGGGCATTGGGATTTAGGAAAATTACATGAACACTTGAAATATACAGCAAGTCTGCTTGATACTCAAGCCCGTATTCTTTCTATATGCCTTGCTGTATACACACTCAATAAATTTTTGCTGAGGGGAAACCAATATTGCTGTAGTATAACTATTGTGAAATATGTTTCCCTTAGGGAGATGGTGAGACAAGTGTGGAATGTGCTTTGAGGTAGAGTTCCAGGAATATATTCTAAATGCCAAAAACCATGGGAAGAGAAAGAAGGGAGAGAGAGTTTTGTGAGTTCACCTTACATTTTGAGTCCCTCAAAATACTCTCCCCTATCAGAAAACTGACACTTAAAGCTAAAGTTTGCTTAGGAAGCATGATTTTACCCTCTGGTAAATAAAAAGTACCTTATGCTCAGTTAGCCAGGAGAAGTGATTTAAGTTTTATTTCTGGATAATAATTGAGTAACACTTTGGAATGTGAGTCCCTGCCAAGTGGACGCCGTTGGTTTCTCACAGCTGTTGTTAGGGATGGCAACAGCTATTTGCTGGGAAAATGATAATGCAATTGAATGTTGTGCTGGACCCAGGGGTGAGATAATTTCTGTTGTGCTGTACCACGAGCCTGCAGTTAGAGCCTGTTTGGTCAGCCTGTGGGTAGAACCCATGTGGTTGATGTTAATTCACAGGATTCAGTTAGAGAAGAGGAAGGTTTACCTTCACTCCGCATTAAAGCAAATGGCGCAGAGATTCAGACCCGGTCCGTTGGTATTTTCCAGAGTCATCGTTTACTTTTCCAGCATATAGATTGTGTCCTTCCCCTTGGACTTGTCTACCTGAAATGTTTACACTTCACTCAGTAATCTCACTCCTGGGAACGTATACTAAGGAAATGATTTAAAATCAGACAAGTAGCAGTAGGCATATCTTTGCAACATTATTTATAATCATGAAACGTTGGAAAAAACCTAAATGTCCAGCAATCAATGAATGCCTAACAAATTATTGCACATTCCCTTAAGGGAATCATTGTGCTGCAATCAAATCATAATTATGAAGAGCATTCAATAAACAAATACATGAAACCATGTTGCAACAGGAGAAATGTCTGTGATGTACAAATAAGTAAAGAAGTTGAAAGCAAGACTAGGTAAGGTGCCCCATTTTAGGGTTTAGGATGCAATTCACACATCTTTGTCAGGTCTTTCTGGCCAGGTGTGCTAGGAAGTTTAGACTTGCCCACTAGTCCTTAATACCCTCCCATTTTATTACCAGAGGTTTCCATAAGCTCTCCAGCCACTGAGAGATAGTGAAGTCTGGGCTCTTGAGTTATCTCTTCACGTGCTGCTTGAGGCTAAAGCTTGCTAGCTGCAGCTAGAATATGGTCTTTTCTAGCCATGTCCAGAGGAAGGTAGCTGAGGGGAAATCAGCGCCAGTAGATTTTAGAGAGAACAACGTGATATTTACTTTCCAGTAACACTTGACAATGGGAACTCTCCAGCAAAATGAAGAGAACCCCTGGTCTCCAAGTTATTCTCATTCCCGCACCCGTTATCCCCACAGGACATAAAGATGCCCAGAGTAGCGTGGCTATGAACATTTCCAATGCCAATTGCCTTAAGAGCCAATGTTGGTGGAGAAAGGGGCTAATGTAAACCTGTGGCTCTCCTGGGGAAAAGCTTCTTGCAAACCATATAGCCACATTTTCTCCAGGGAAAAAAGTAGGCTGCAGGGATTAGTGCTGCTTCTGGAGTAGAGCTGATTGGAAATTGCCGAATAGCAAAATAACTCTAAGGGAACTTTTAGGTGGCAGAGATGTAAATATTGTTCTCCAGGATATGGTTGCGTTTCCCTGCTCTGGTTCTTACCAGGAAGGCCACATTGAAGTTCTTTTCTAGTCATATAAAATTCTTCCATGGAAAACTATTTCCTGGTGTCATGCTCATTTACGAGAACACATTTATTAGTAGGCTGAGTGCCCAAATGTACTAGTTCATTGTACACTTGACTCTTTGTTCACAACTCATGCATAGTTCCTTCTCAGAGTGGATCAGAACTAGTTTTTCCTTGACATAACACCAATGTTTCCTTTCTCCTCATCTCCGACTCAGGACAGGTATAGTCTTTTGGCTTTTATTCTGTCATAATTTCATTTGGCATTGCCCTTATACAAATGAGATTTTTAGGAATCTACAACCATTGGGTCTTGATTGTAGTCAGCCTAACCCATACCTTTCTTCCAAATCTCAGAGATAAAAGCATTGATTTATCTGTTTCTCCTATCTCCTCAAATCTTTGACTACCACATGCAAGTTTGTCCACCCATTTCCCAGAATCTTCATACAGGAGAAGGGGCTGGTTTTGATTAAATGAAAAGATTCTCTTAATTGTTTTGTTCCAGAAAAGAAGAAATCCAAACACTTTACTCCAAGATATCCCTGCCTGCATGGAGAACTATCAACTGAGTTTGGACTGAAAAAGGAAGAAGAAAAGAGAAAGATGGAAAGGAGGAAGAAAAAGGAAAAGAAAAAGATGGTGTGGGGGCAAAAAGAGAAAGGGGAGAAAGAAAAAAAGGATGAAGAGAAAGACTGCTGAACACGGAGGAGGTCCTGGTTGCAAAAATTATAACTATGAAACTACCATGCGTATGAAAGAGAATACAGAAAAAGGAAGGCAGCAGATGTGTTAGACTGTTAAGATGAACTTTTCTTTTTCGTATTTTTAAATTTGTTATTATTTGTACAAGGGAGAACCCCTCCCCAAAAAAACCCCAGAATTTATTTATTTATTTATTTTTGAGTTGGAGTCTCACTTTGTTGCCCAGACTGGAGGGCAGTGGCAACGCTCCCGGCCTCCGCACCTCAACCTGCTGGGCTCCGACGATCCTTCCACCTCAGCCTTCCAAGTAGCCAGAACTACAGGTGTGCGCTGCCACACCTGGCTAATTTTTGATTTATTGTAGAGCCGAGGTCTCACCAAGTTGCCCGGGTGGGTCTCGAACCCATGGGATCAGGCAATCCACTCTCCTCGGCCTCCCAAAGGGCTGGAATTACAAGCTAAGCCACCAAGCCCAGCCCCAGAATTTATTTATAAAAAATTGTGTATTTATTCTTACATAGTTAAACTTCAGTCACCTTCAAAGTACTCTTTGCTTGATAGAATACACCTATTGAGATGCTTTTTCCACTGTTCGAGATAGTTTTGAACTCATTAATTTTGATGCCTTTTAGTGATTCTGTCATTTTTTGTCTCACCTCTTCACATTGGCAAAACATTTCCCTTTGAATGAAATGGATGAAACTTTTCCTCCAGGGAAACAAAAAAAGTCACTCAGGATGAAATGGGGTGAAAAGGGAGTGTAGGGTACAGGTCATGCCATGTTGGGTCAAAAACTGCTGAATATTCAGCACCATATGGGCAGGTGCTTGTCATGGTGGAAGAACCAGTCCCCTGTTTGCCACAAAAAAAAATCACTGAAGCCAAGCACAGCCTCTCACAACATCACTGCCTGGTACACGGATGCCAATAGGTTCCTAGAACACTCACATAGTGCGGAAAGCCTGGACTTCAAGGGACCCACACTCCAAAAAATTCCAGTTTTTTTGAGATCCCCCTCATATAACGGGTTGAAGAAGCAGTGCTTGGTAATATAAATTTGAATTCATTTGCTAGAGTGCTCAAAATGGTACATAGGAATATTTGACAGAGAGATTAAAAATCGATATTCCAACCCAACTCTGTCATTTAATTATGTGACAGACAAGTCATTTAACCTCTTTGACACCAAACTCGTACTCATCATGCGTTTGAAAAATGAGGCGATCTTTAACAGAAATTGATATTCTATTTTCACCAGTGACTGTTATGGATATTCATGATATCTACTTACATTTTAAGGTGGACAGAGGAATGGGTAGCAGATTTGGTTAGTAGACCATTATGTTTGTTAAAATGGAGATGTGATGAAAAACAAAAGCTTAGTTATTTCAGGATGCTGAAAGACAAAATGATCGCCAAAGGGAGGCTAAGTGAGGATTTGGTATGCAGAGAGTAAACAACCAACAAGGCATAATGAATAGTGGAGAATTAAAGCCTAGAGAAACCAAGAAGTCAATTTTCAACACCCTATCTAATGTTTAAATAACCTCTGTAGCATCCTTATTGTGTAGTTATTCTGAGCAGTAATTTGCAAATATTGTTCTGAGGAGAGCAAGGAGCTCTTCCAAATTGCTCCAGAAGTCCCTTTAAAGGAGCAAAGGAAGATAAGGAATAGAAGAAAAAGAATGAAAAGCAGACTCTTAGCTACACAAATTATGAACTATTTCAATGAGGATAAAAAGGAAAATTCTTCAATGACAGCAACTCCATTCTTAGCCTTATTATATGTGGGTGGTATTCTGGGGGGAAAAAAGATCTGGAAAAAAAAGAGTTCTATTACTTTAAAATAGTTTTTTTAAAACCTCTGGCTTGGATTATGCTTGTACACCTGCATTATTTGTTGAGGCTCCTAGTAAATTTTGGCATCCAAACAGAAAAGAATCGTATGATGTAACGCATTCAGAGAATGGTGGTCCTACATATAAAATCCTTCAATACTAAACCCAAGAGAGAACTTTGAGTTTTTATCTCTTTTTTTGCAAGTTACGTAATTTGTCCTACATATAAAATCCCTCAATACTGAACCTGAGAGAATTTTCAGTTTTTAATCTCTTTCTTTGCAAATCAGATAACTTGTCTTTCTACACCTGTATGGACCAGTTATTGAATTAAACTGCCCTCAGAAAGAGGTATATTTGGTTGAAGCAGCTCCTGTTAGTTTAGGACAATGCACGAGAAGGACCTGAGCTGTGGACGGTCAGCAGAAACACTCTTTGTGTTTGGAGACTGAGGGTTGGATCTTTCAAGGGGCCATGCAACAAAGTATTCACTATAGGGCACTCATCCCTTGCATCACATAAGTCCTTTCTCTCACATAACACTTTGGCTCCATTTGAGATCAGCTCTTCCAGAGTTCTGGGTGGCCTTTTTTCCTGAGGAAATACATAAGAAAAAGGACAGTGAAACAGCGGGGTCTGATTTTCTTTTCTTTTTTAAAAAATTTTTATTATAAAGATGTGGGGTACAATTCAGGATTAGGTATATAAACGTTGATCATGCACGTACCCTTGTTGATGAGGTGTGCCCCTCCCTCCCCTAGCAGTTTCCCTCAACTGCCAATCACTCCCACCCCTGTCCCCAGCAGTTTCCCACTACTGCCAATCGCTTTCGTATAACATTAATTGTTCAAGGTCCGCTTATGAGTGAGAACATATGGAACTCTGTTCTTTATTTCTGTGATAAATCACTGAGTGTGATCGACTCCAAATCCATCCAAGTTGCTGCAAAGTCAATATATTTGTCCATTTTTCTGTCTCCCAGCTGCACACGGTGAATCTCTTTACACTCTGCCAAAGAAACCCTCTAATTTTCACATTTGACCTTAAATTAGTGAGTAACCACCCGCAGGCATTTGTCATATTTTCCCCCCAGTGCTTTCATTGCCCAAATAACAGCTATCCAGTTTCTTATTTCGTATAGGAACTATCTCTCCTCATCCCCATACACACCTAACTTGTCAAACGTCAGTGATGTCACAACAGCCAGTGCATTTTCTTCCATGGTATCCCTCCCAGTTCACTACTGGTGAAGGTTTTAAGTTCTACTCCTACCAAATCCCAGGGGTTACCAACATTGAACCTATTACCAGTCATAAGGTCCTCATTGCCAGACAGACAGACACGAATCCAGTTCCAAAATTTCACTTGTGTCTGCTTCTCAGCATCATTCCTGACACCAGTTGTTGAGCGCCCCAGGAAACAAACTCTAAGAGATTTGCATGCAAGATGTTTACCGAGGAATGCTCTTGGTAACCACACGTGTAAGGAAGTAAGGGAAGCAAGACCGGGCATAGGGACAAGTTGAACCGTGATGCAGTTCCAACAGAGACTTGAGTTGATCCCGCAGGAAAGCCAAGTGCGGATAGTCTTTCAGAGATGTCCCCAAATGAGGCAATTATAGCCCTGCACAACCAGTCATTAGATGTGGGCCACCCTGATAGAGGGAGTAAGCCTTCTAACTTCCCCTTTCATTAAACAGCTGTGCTCAGAGAATTGTTGAGCTGGGAGCCATTAGTAGCCATCAATCCCCAGCAGCTGAGGGAATGAGTGATTTCTTTTTCATTGAGGGGATCCAGGTACCCCATAACATTATCAATGACAACATGCACCTCATAC
Source organism: Carlito syrichta (assembly GCF_000164805.1). Classification (NCBI taxonomy): domain Eukaryota; kingdom Metazoa; phylum Chordata; class Mammalia; order Primates; family Tarsiidae; genus Carlito; species Carlito syrichta. Next base: position 775,046 of record NW_007247141.1, on the reverse strand, counting down.
TTGCATTTTTCTAAAAGAGTGCCATGAGTGACCTAAATTTCTATGTTTTCGTTCAGTTAGGAGACAAAGAGATGGCAGTATAATGAAAAAAATCCTCCCAGTACACAGAGAAATAGGTAAATCTTTCTGGACTTAACTACAGCCTTTCAGTAAAAGAGGTGTATCAAGAAAGTGAGAGAGGTTTGAGAAAACAAGTTTCAAAAATAGTATTTTTCAAGACCGCATATTCTAAAACCCTAAGAGGATGATGAGTTAAAGGTCAATACGGGTAAGAAGGGTTCTGTCATTAAAATAAGTAATTAGCAATATCAACCAATGGGAACATTACTGATAGTGGAGAGTGAACAATCTAGTAGTTTATTACTTGGTAAATTATAGGATATTCTTTTTTGAAGATTTTCAAAATCTAAAGTATATTCTTATTTGGTTTTTAATGTGACAATAATAATAGCTGCCATCTATTGGGTGTCTACTCAATAAATTGAATAAGGCATTTAAAGATACGATTTGACTTAACATGCTCTTCTGCATTTAACATGTAATCAGTTTATTTCCCACACACTCTAGAATATGTATGATGACTATTCTTCCATTGGATCTAAAGGTACATTATAGATATATAAAAATAAAAAGCTTTGAATGCACAACAAATTGGTAACTGTTCTTCAGCTGATATGTCCTCAATCGATTATATCCTGCAGTATTTGAGAGTTACACACTTGTGTGTGCATGGCTTGGGGAACAGCATAAAGCAGTAATGTTCCAAGAACTCTACCCAAAACATCATCTTCAAATGTTGCCAGATCTTTTAAGAAAAAGAGATGCTAATACAAGAATGACAGGTTTTCACAATTGGTATACATGTTCACCTATTGCTAATTAACCTGTCATTTCAGAAAAAGTTATCTTCCTGTAAATTTTTCTTATCAAATGAGATCTGATTTCTACCTCTGGTAAATATTTAGTAAATGCCTATTGGTGTTATGTAAAATATCTTATAATCTTAAATTGTCCTCTTAAGTAAATGCTTCAGACTTCTTTGTTTTCATTTTGCATTTTGTTCTCCTAGAAAATGTCTTTTCTAATATCTCTACTAGTGAAAATAATTAAAATAACATCAATAAAGAATAAAAGTCAAAAGTTTCCTGTAGTTACCTTAGGACAGTCCAGCCTGGGCAACATAGCAAGGCTCATCTCTCCAAAAATCCAAAAATTAACCAGGTGTGGTGGCACATACCTGTAGTGCCACCTACCCAGGAAGCTGAGGCAGAGGGATCGCTTGAGCCCAGGAAGTCAAGTGTGCAGTGAGCCACAATCGCATTACTGCACTCCAGTCTGGGCGATAGAATAAGACCTCAACTCAAAAATAATAATAATAATAAGATAGAAGGGAAGTGCAAAGTTCTCCTCCAATATTTAATGAAACACGTGTGTACACACACACAGATACATCAAGGTTTTCCCCCAGTGTCCTGAATAGTATGCTGTAATTATTGAAATAAGTCAACCTTCTAGAAAGAGAGATCCAGTCATTAACTCAAATCCTCGCAAAAGAATTGCACAACTGTAATTCCAACAACTGTCACTGCCTGAGGCTAATTTACTAAAATCATGTTTAGGAAATAATTGGCAAGTTGAAAAATGAAATACTGAAATCTTCAGGAAACAACTAATAACCTTCCTGAGTACCTTTTTTCTGGTTATCTGCATAAAAGAGACGCAGAAGACAAATAAAAAAGCAATAAGATTCTTGGTCAGAAAGAGGTGGTAGAGTGTTTAAAGCCACAAAATCTAAACATAGTGGACATCTGTTTGATCAGAACCATCCTCTCAGTCCAAAGAGTTATCCCACAGCCCTAGAAGAGGCCCCAGGCCCCAGGCGTGGTCAATCACAGTATTCACTCATTCTAGCCAGACCATTGAAAAGCTCAGTCTGGAACAAATTCCTGACTTCCTGGGGACATCTGATTCTAACCACGCCTGAAGTTAGGCCAATACATCCGTGAACTAGAGTCCTCTTGACAATTGCACAACAATTGCCTTGTAGACATCCATGTCATAGATTATGTCCCTTTGGTCTTCTAGTTCTAGAATTGACAGATTTCTATCAAAAAGAATAATGTCAATGCTTTCTATGGCATGCATTTCTCAAACTCTCAGCTACATCTGGAAACTGCTTTCACAAAAGTGATTTGCATACAGGTTGGAACGATGTCTACTATGTGACTCCAACTTAAAATGTGCTTGTTCTGAATAAAGAATCTTCTCGGCCTCTTAAGAATTTACCCAGTGTAATTAGATACACCCTGATTCAGCCAAATGCTATCCAAAGGCTAAATATCTGTGGCTTTAATTGAAACAGCTCATTCACTTTAAATACAGCTAAAGTTATTGAGGGGAAAAAAATCTCAGTAGAAATACTCTAACAGATTGTCTAGCAAGACTCCAAAGGAAAGGTTTGTGTATTCTAAACCAATTAATCTTGACGTTGTCTCCATCATTCCACTGACTCTGGATCTGAGTCTAAGTGCTTTGAAAGGAAAACATAGGCAGGCACGCTAGCTGGATCTTTTTCACTTGTGAAATATTCAGTCGACTTTCGTACTTTAAACTAAATCATCTTTCTGGGTAACCAAAAAGTAGATGAGAGGAAATTTCCCTTTAGAAAAGTTTTCCAGACAACACATTAAGAAGATATAACACAATGAGAAGATTACTCTTTTGCAACCCCCGATGAATTGGGACTTCTAGGTGGTAATTATTAAAAGCTCCTTGTATTGCTAACAACCTGAAGTAAACCTTTACCACTATAGTAGTCTTGTTCCAGAATGTGGCTAATCAAGCCTCTAGATCAGGGTTTTAACCTCAACACTGTTGACATTTGGGGCTAGATGGGTCTTTGTTATAATGGGTGACCCCACAACAATCTCATGCCTTCTCCAATTTTGAGTAGGATCTCTGGTTTCTACCTACCCAAAGCTAGTATCATCCCTGTGTCATGAAAACCAAAAATGTCTCCAGGCATTGTCAAGTGTCCCCTGTGGGGAGGGAGGTAGAGGAGGGGGAGTGAAATCACCTCCTGTTGAGACTTACAGCGCTAGATTCAAATACCAAGACACAAGAAATGCATAGGGTGGTAACACATACTAAATGACAGTGTGGAATTGTGATCAACAGTATTGGCACCATGAGGAAATTCTTTTTTTTTTTTAGTTGGAGTCTCACTCTGTCACCCAGGCTGGAGTGTCGTGGCACACTCACTGCCACTCTAGCATTGACCCACTGGGCTCCCTCCACCTCAGTCTTCCAAGTAGCCAGAATTACAGGCGTGAGCTACCACACCCAGCTACTTTTTTAATCTGTTGTAGACATGAGGTCTTGCAAAGTTGTCTAGGCTGGTCTTGAACCTGCAGGCCCAGGTCATCCACTTGCCTCGGTCTCCTAAAGTGCTGGGATTACAGGCTGAGCCACCGAGCCTGGTCACCATGAAGAAATTCTAAAGGATAAATATTTTTTTCTGGCTGCTTGCAAGGAAAAAAGAAAACAGAGATATGAAAGGAAGACCCCTAAGTTAAATCCCATTTCACTTTAGACCTCATTTGGATTTTGGTTGAAATGGACTATAAAAACAACAAGAAATAAATCATTTGAACACTTACAATATTTGATCATTTTAAGGAATTATTGCTAATTTTTAGGTCTGAGGATGCTGTAATTATGTTTTTATTTAAAAAAAACCCTTATCTTTTGGAGCTACATATAGAATTATTCACAGATGGAACGAGAGGATGTCCAGGATTTGCTTTAAAATAATATAAGAGTGGGAGAAATGGTTGGGAGAAGAAATAGCACAGACCGGTCATGAGTAGGTCATCTTAAGAGGTGGATAATGGATGCCTGATGCACTTCTGCTTATATTTGTACAAGTTTGGAGTTTTGTTTTTGTTTTTTGTTTGTTTTGAGTTTTTGGGGTCACACTCTGTAGCCCAGGCTGGACCTTCACAACCTCGTCCAGCTGGGCTCAGATGATCCTTCTGCCTCAGCCTCTTGAGTAGCCAGGATTACAAGTGCGCTTCACCATGCCCTGCTAGTTTCTAGATTTTTTTGTAGAGACAAAGTTACCCGAGCTGGTCTCGAACTCCTGGGCTCAAGCAATTCCCCTGCTTCAGCCTCCCAAAGTACTGGAACTATAGGCATGAACTTGACCTTTAAAAAAAAAAAATTTCATGATACAAATTAAAAATCAAAATAAATGTGGCACATATACAGAATGGAATATTACGCAGCCATAAAAAAAAAAAAAATCATGAATTTTGCAGCAACCTGGATGGAATTAGAGTTTATAATACTGAGTGATCTCTCACAGAAACAGAGATCTGAGTATCACATGTTCTCAGTCATAAGTGGACCTTGAACAATTATTGTAATACTATAAGAAAAGGATTGACGGTGGCAGGAAACTATGGGGAGGGGGCAGAGAGGGGAAGGGAGGTGGGATTAATGGTAGTCGATATCTGTCTGGGGACGGGGGGACACACCTCATCAACAAGGGTACCTGCACCTTAACTGTACCCCACAATTTTAAAATAAAAAATATGTTAAAAATAAATAAATTCAACAATTTCTAGAAAAGATTTCTTTAGAGAAAGAAATGTAAAGAACATTTACAAGAGTCAAAGTCTCTGAGAAAAATATATATATACAAGTTATTTATAGCTATGAGAGAGAAAAGCAGCCCAAAATGTTTTCTTAGAAATATTTAAGAGCAGTTTAGGTTTTTTGTTTGTTTTGTTTGTTTTTGTTTGGAATTTTCTCGTCGTAATTCCTCTTGGTGGGAGGGATACAAGCAAAAATATGAAATATCCATTAGAGCCACAATAGGGTTGTGTTAATAATTCAGCTAAAATTAGAAGTTCCCATCTCTCCTGCCCAAATTCACAAAATGACCTATTAATTTTCTTATTTTCTCCTTTGTGCCAATGTAGACCGTGGCACTCTCACGGCCACTGCTGTCATTCAGCATTCCCTGAATTGCTGCTTTAGGTTTGTTATGGTTCTGGCCTACAGATCCTTCCTTCACCAATTAGTCATGTATGCCAAGTTATCTTTATAATGCACAGACATTATCATATCATCTTTTTACTCAAACACCTCAATATCTTCCAAATTCATCCATGTTAATTCTAAAATCCTCGTTCTGTCAGTTGCAGCTCTCTGTGATTTAGACATTGGATCTTTCTAATCATCATTCACTGTATTGAATCTGACCTCCTCACAACACACTCACACATACACCCTGTGCCCCTTTCCTTAATTCCATTCCACTGCAAGGAGTGTCTTCCCTCCTTACAGCCTTTCATTCTACACCTATATTGTCTGTCTTTACCACTTGTATCTTTTGTATTCATAAACACATTGCAGTGCTTGACCCAGCATCAATCAGTTACAAATCATTGCTTTTTTTTTTTTTTTTTTTTATCAGTTGGGGTTTATCTTCTCACACACTCCCATTTCTTTGCACTTGTTCTTCTAATAGGTAATGTTTCAGTCACTTTGGATTAAAATATAACTGCCCATTTTTACCATTGCACTGAGATCTCCAAGAAGACAGAAGCCACATCTTATCTAATTTTAATGACTGTTTGCACTATAGGCTGCACAAAATATCTACTGAAATAAGGGTTTTTTAACCTCATAGAATAACTGAACCTATCCCCCAAAGTAGAAATTCATGCAAAAAGATCACAGAATTCAGAACTATCATTTTGAAAGAAACAGTACAGAAATCCCGGTGTGATGTTCTAATCACCAGAAGAAGGCAGAAGCACACATGATGAGCTAGAGGTTCAGAATAGAGTTTGGTTTCTAAATCCTACCATCCCCGTCTCTCAAAAAAGCCTCACTTACAAACAACAGGAAACGAATCGGAACTAGAACACTCCCTTGTTAATCGCTGGATAAGCACTGATACTCCTTGTCTTAGTCCAATTTTTCTAGAAAACAAAAATGGAAGCAAGGCCTAAGTTTTATTGAGAGTTAAAATATTTGGAGCAGGGCAACCAAAGTGAGGAAGAAGGGAAGTGAGACAACATGAAAGTCAAATGCAAAGTGGCCCTGTTCCACAAAAGGACACAGCTGGTGTCCCAGCTACACAGAACAGCCCTGGATAGGCTATTGAGCTTCAGAACCATACATTAGGGTAGAAATGGCCAGGGAAATCTTTTGTGTGAGAAGTTCTTTCTGGAGTCCAACTCTATCCCACCGATCTATATATGTTTGTCCTTATGCCAGTAACACAGTCAAAAATACTGTAGATTTGCAGTAAGTGTTGCAACTGAAAAGTGTGAGTCCTCTAACTTTACTATTCTCTTTTGATGTCATTTTGGCTATTCTAAATTTCTTCCATAGCCACACAAATTTTAGAATCAATTTGTCAACTTCTGTAAAGAAGATGCCAAGAATTTTTATAGGTATTGCATTGAATCTATAGACCAGTTTCAGAAGGATTTTCATGCTAACAACTTAATTCTTCCAATCCATGAACATAGAATGTCTTTTCATTTATTTAGGTCTTTTAAAATTTTTTCAAGAGGAAGAATTTGTAGTTTTCAAAGTATGAGTTTGGCACTTGTCTTGTTAAATTTATTCCTAATGCCAAACTATTTTTATGAAAAACAATCTGCTAACATCTAGTTTCTAGTTGTGTTTTATTCCTTCCTCTCAGTCTAATCTTTGCAAGTTAGTATAGGAATTTGCAAAGCAATTGAACCAGTAGTATTATTTAAAGGCTGATCTGTAGATATGGTGTAGAGGAAAAAAGTCTGAGTTTTCATGTTCAATTTCCTATTTTCCCCCCAGTCTTAACCGTATGATCCTGGATTACTTGTTTAATGTCTGAGCCATAGTTTTATTTTCTGCAAAATAATAATAGGTAATACTTATAATGTACCTCTTATATTCCAGGCACTATCCCGAGGATTTTATACATAGTGGCCAATTTAATCCTCACAGAAACTCAGTAATGTAGGTACTTTAAATTATTCCCATTTCACAGATGAGGTAACCGACACTCCAACTGGCTAAGTGATTTGTGCAACACATGGTAAATACTAGAACCCTAAATCAGATAGAGGCTTGTATAGCCTCTGAGTTCATACCGTTCACAATAGTAATTAATATCTTCATAGGAAAGGAAAATTAAATGAGAAAAACACATAATATCCCTGACACAAGGTAGACATTGTGTAAAAGTTGTTCTTTATTAGAAAAATTTCCCCCATTGTGATGGAAAACTATTGATCTTCTCACTGCATAAAAATGTGTTATGTGAGTAAATAATTCCTATTTGTATTAAGATAACAAATACAGAGGTGGATTATGTATGAAACTAATAAAATTTGGGCTTCAAGTCCCCTCATTTGCATCAGCCCCTTCCAAGTCCCTGTACTTAATTTATAAACTTGGAATCTTTTTAAAGAAGCTCTCTCAAATTGTATAAGTTTTAGATGTCACAAAAGCTGGGTCTACTTCCAAAGGTAAATTATGATAGGATTAGAGGATAGCCCAAAGATATCTAGTTTGGAAGAGTGAAGGGGGATTATCACCTCTAACTAAGCAAGGAGGAAGAAGAGGAGAAAGGAGACAAGTAGGAACAGGAAGAGGTGGAGGAGGAGAAGGAGTTTAGGAAAAGAAGAAGGTTCAGTTCTAGAGACGTTCAATTATTGGTATGAGAGGAACAGTCGGGTAGAAATGTCCTATGGGAGAGGTGCTGGAAAAAAGATACAAATACTGAAACCATTTGCAAGAAGGGTAGCTGAAGCCAGAGGAATTCATTCTATCATCTCAGAAGGATCAGTAGTGCCAGCCAGTAGTTCTCAACCAGAGGCATATCGACCAGGACACCTGAGGATACCACTGGCATCTAGTGGGTGGAGGCAAGGATATTGCTAAACACCCTACAATGAACAGAACTGTGTCCTATGATTATCTGTTCCAGAATGTCAATAGAGCTGTGGCTGAGAAAACTTTGTTAGATTGGACCAAGGAGGCAACTGAAAAAAACACTTTTGAGGAAAAGGTGAGACCAGGATTTCTACAGGCAGGGAATGTCACCATGTTCTCTGCAAGGACTAAGCAAAAATAAAGGAGGTACTATTTTTTTTTTTTTAGGCCACCCCCAAAATGCCATTCTACCGTCTTGTCAGTGGTATCCAGCGTCTTCCCTCTGCAACTGCCTTGTCAGGGTGATGATTCTCAGGCGAAGTAACACAAGTTAATTATGTCCAGGATAATCAGGGTGTGAATAGCATGCAGAAACCAAACATCTGCTAATTCCGCATTGAATAACTCTTCAAATTAATGCCTTTTTGTAGGCCCTGGAAGAGTCGCTGTCATATAAAGTCCCAAATGTCTATTCTGCAACTTTTGTTTTGCATCTAGTGTTAGGGTGTGTCTGGACTGGCATTATTCTGTGACGCTTACGGTTTATATTAGTTGCTTTTAAGGAGAAATTGAAAATAAATTACTGCTGTGCCAATTTTCACAGATATCAGCAGTGACTATCCGTGTTTTGTAAATGGGCAAGTTCTGGGGAAAGACGTGTTATACCCTCTCCCCACTCCAAAGAAAAACAAACGCTACAACCAAATAACCCTTTTGTCTATCCCTGAATAGTTTTAGTGCTCCTTCTGTGGTGTGCATAAGCCCCAGAATGTGGTAGGAGAGGAGTTGAGATGGAAACGTGGAGAAGGCACCCTGACACATTCTCCCTGTACATATTCTTAAGTCATGATCTTATGTGGTCCAACAATTAGGTTTGCGAACCATCCTAGAAAATGTGCTATATACCTCATTTCTGAATATCCCTACAGTCACCTTTGAAGTACTCCCCTTGGGAAGTTATGCACTGACGCCAGCGCCTAGTCCACCCATCAAAGCAATTTTTGAACTCTTTTTTTCTGGAATGGCCATCAGAGTTGTCAATGCTATTTACTGAGAGTCGGATAATGAAATTCACCAACTTGCCACCGTGTGCGTACATTGGCAGCACTGTGCAAATAACTATATTGGAACACCCTCCCTACTCACCTGACCTGTCCCCCAATGACTTTTTTCTTTACCCAAAGGTAAAGGAAATGTTGAAAGGAAGACATTTGATGATATTCAGGACATCAAGTGTCATACGATGACAGCTCTGATGACCATTCCAGAAAACGGGTTCCAAAATTGGCTCTCACACCCCACTCACATGAGTCTGGATGAGGTCCACTCACTTTTGACATACGGGATTGTATTCAATTCACACGTATCCACAATGCATCATTTATATAAATTATATGTTTGGTTCATTTGAAATGGCAAAACTCTCAAAATAAAGTACTAGCTCTTAAAACATGTCTACATTGCTGGAAGAGATAAGATAGGTACGAAGTAGCCATTGCACAAGGAAGTCCCATATTACTAGTGTATGTCAAATATGGAAGAAAAATGAGACACCTTTATGGATAAATAATTATTTGCCTAAAAAAACAAAAAGACAGTAATTTTTAGATGTAAGCAACTAGTTACACTCTGGAAACAGCCAGAAATATGGTTTGATAAGTAGTAGGGTGTGCCAGAGAGGTTAATGGGACATGGGATTGGAAATTGGGTCCAGATACAGGAAAGCTTTAAATTTCATATTACCAATTAGATTTCATTGGCAGTGAGGGATTGATGGAAATGTTGAAGATGAATGTACAGTTATATATGGTTAAGCAAATAACAGCTCATCTAAGGGGGCATTCACACTTCACACACAGGGACGATGGACAGGGTGAAAAATGGGGTTTGGAAGATTTAATGAAAAGGTATATTTGAAGTGAATGCCACTGCAATCATTAGGGTATGTTAGATAGAATTATCTATAAACTCTTAAGCTCTCCACGTGGTTTACGTCAGAGGTTGAGAAACATATTCTGTAAAGAATCCCATAGCAAATATTTGAAGACTGAGGTGGAAGGATCACTTGAGCCCAGCAGGTCGATGCTGGGGTGACCGTGAGTGTACCACCGCACTCCACCTGGGCTCTGTCACAGCAGCTCAGAGCTTCTGTTGTAGTATGAAAGCGGCCGTAGACAAATGTGTCCATCAATGGATGTGACCGTATTCCAGTAACGCCTTATTTACAAAAGTAGGTCAGATTTGGCCCACTGACCATAACACGCTGGCCCTTCCTCTAGATCAACAAATTCTCACATTTTCATGTGCAAAAACCACAGGGGATGGGTTAAAAGGAAGATACTGATTCAGTAGGTATGAGCTAGACCTCTCTATTTCTAGCAAGCTCCTAGGTGAGCTCAATGTTCTTAGGCAAAGTCGATGCTTAGGACACACTCTGTGTCTCTAGGTGGATTAGAGCAATTTTTTAAAATTAAAAATGTTTCTTTCTCTCTCTCTCTCTCTTTCTTTCTTTCTTTCTTTCCTTCAGTCAGAGTCTCACTCTGTCGCCCAGGCTGGAGTGCAGTGGCACTCTCACAGCCACCCCAGCATCGACCTGCTGGGCTCCGGCGATCCTTCCGCCTCAGTCTTCCAAGTAGCCAGAACTACAGGCCCACACTACCACACCTGGCTAATTTTTTGAAATATTGTAGAGACAAGGTCTCGCCAAGTTGCCCAGGCTGGTCTCCAACCCCTGGGCTCAGGCAATCCTCTCGCCTCAGCCTCCCAAAGTGCTGGGATGACAGGCTTGAGCCAATGCACCCAGCAAAATGTTTCTATATTTGATCCTTGAAGTATTCCCTTTCACTAACCCCTAGGAATTTATATCTTATCTAAAGTGAAGATATGTGAAAACTTTTTTCTCCAAACTTGCCGGATTTCATTTTAAACCTGGGCAGCAAAGTGAGTCTCCATCTCGACAAAAACTTAATAAAATTACCTGGGTGTGGTGATGCATGCCTGTAGCCTCAGTTACACAAGAGGCTGAGGTGAAAGGATGGCTCAATTGGGCCACTATTCTCCAGTCTGGTCACTGGGTCACAGATCCTGTCTCTCCAAAAAAAAAGAAAAAAAGAAAAAGACACTTACTAACTATATATACAGATTCTCAGGTCCTTTAACTTGGAGAGTCTAATTGATCTGAGGGTCTGGGATAGGACCGTAGTAGAGTCTAGGCCATAAAAGCCCCAGATGTCTGTTATGATCAAGCAATGTATCTATTTTCAGTGCTAATTTTTGACTCATCAGAAAAGTCCTTCTCTGTCTAAAGAAAACAGTTCCTAAAGAAAGTTTTTCGTCTGGACATGGATCACAGAGTCTTCTTGCGCAAACTACTCAGGGTCGACTGTAATTCCTGGTTCTATTAGCATTATTGAAATGAAACTAATAACCATCACAGTTATTCTCCCTCTCCTGTGATTTTCCATCACTCTCAGGGGTGGCCAATATTGCAACCCTGCCAGAAATAAGGTGCAGTGCGTGGCAGTGGCATAGAGGGGCATAAAGATGTTGTCTCTGGCCTAGATGATCTTTGATCTCAGGTTTCAGGGCTATAGGCAGTACATTCCCTTAGAGAATTCAAAGGACCATACCCTTAAGCACATGTTATTTATAGAAATATAGTCATTCAAAATTTCCCCAGTGAATGTTGCTTTACTTTCTTCTTCAATTAAAGGCAATCTTGAAAGAATTGGGAGTGATATTTACACTCCCCTAAGGAAAATGGGGTAAGCGCACCTAATGTTTTCTCCTTAAGAAAAACACTTAACTAATAGAACCAGGAATTACAGTCGACCCTGAGTAGTTTGGGCAAGAAGACTCTGTGATCCATTTCCAGACGAAAAACTTTCTTTAGAGACTGCTTTCTTTAGACAGAGAAAGACTTTTCTGATGAGGCAAAAATTAGCACTGAAAATACATATTTAAAAAATTTTTTTTTTGTCTCACTCTGTCTCCCAGGCTGGAGTACAGTGGCACAATCATGGTTCACCTCAGCTTCGACCTCCTGGGCTCAGGTGATCCAATTCGGCCACTGAGTAGCTGGAACTCCAGATGTGTGGCTTTTTTTTTTTGGTAGGGACAAGATCTTGCTATGATGCCTAGGCTGTTCTCAAAATCTTGGGCTCCAGCAATCCTCTATCCTCAGACTCAAAGTGCTGGGATTACAGGCATCAGCCACCATTCCTGGCTTAGGTTGGGTTTTTTTAAAGACAGATTTATCCAACCAAAATTCTAGAGTCTTGTAGAAAAGAAATACATTGTTTAAATGACCTGAAAATGATTTATTTAAAGAAAAAGTTTATTTTTAATGGTATTTCAAACACTATGGGACCAAACAGAGCCTGGAAGAAGACATTGCTGATGTTCCGATGTTTGTCCTAGAATGGGAGGGTAGTCCTCTGCTTCTGCTTGTCAATATTTTTAATGCCTCTTTACAGTTTTCTAGTCCCTACAGTTCCACCTTATAACAGTTTGTTTACATCCTAAAAGGACAGTTCAATGTCCATGACTGTCCCCAGAAGACTTCTCAAACATTTGATTCACGTGACAATTATCCGATGCCTCACTTTCATCTACCTAGTAAACTTTTAACTTCATAGTATAAAGCACAAGTCCCTTCCCAACTTACCCAACCTCATCTTTGGCTGATTTCCTTTTCCCACCATGTATACTTGACTGTCAAGTGGATAGCAACCTCTTTAAAGTTTCCTGAGCACACCATACTTGATCATTCCACAGCATTTGCCGGTGTTCTCCTGGCTTAGAATACCTGGCTTTACATGACTCCTCCTCTCTCCTGTGTCTGCCCGGAAAACTTCCACTGATGCTTCAAAACCAGCTCAGGCACAATATTCTGGGTGAAACGGTCTCAGATTTAGGAGCATGGTACTCTCATACCTACTCCCATCAGCACATTGTGATATTGTGTCATTCATAGTCATTATTTGCTTTAAATTCACTTCCAGACAAAACTAAAAACTCCTTGGGAACACGGACTATGTCCGTTCATCTTCCTGTTACTAGTTTTACTCCCAAACAGAGTCCTTCATACAAAACATAAGCACGGCGCATGTCTGAAAATGCTGTTGGCTGTGCAAGGACGAATGGATCAACAGGGTGAAGATACTTACACAGAAACTGCTGTCAGAGCTGGCCCTGGCTAATTGGATGGTGAACGGTTAAGCTATTAGCCTACAGTGCCTAAACTCCCCTACTTAGGAACCAGGTCTGGTTTCCAGGCTTTTAATCCATTAAATCTATGCTTTTACCAAGCAGCTGGCATCCCATGAAAACTGGTTTCCAGCACCCTCTGATCAGACACAATCTCAGTCTGAACCACCAGTCTTAACCTATCCTACACACTACATTCCACGTGTTTCCTATCCTTCCAGTTTATAACCTCGTTACAAAAATCTCCCGCCTACAACTACACTACGTTATTTAGGCCTGAATTTGGTCCTGCTTTCTGACTGCGCTTTGGGTTCTCCTTGTTGCCCATAGCTTGAATGTTCCCTCTGAATTTATGATGCACTATGAGTAAATACCTCTTAGTATCCAGTCTGCCCTGAAAACATCTTTGGTTAGAACTCTTACTAGACTCACCCTCAACCGTCTGAGTGAGATATGAATATACAGGTGGCCTCGAACCAGTAGTTGATGGGAACTGATCCACACTGTAGATATTAGAAGGGAAAGGGAAGTAGAGTGAAAACATAGCCCATATACCCTGTCGACTTGTATATATTGTTTGATTTTTAGAGCCATTTGCATTTGCCCTAAAAAATAATTTTACCTTTAGTATCCAGGTCTTTGAAAGAAAAAAGCATTGAAATAAGAAAAGAGAAAATTATTTTAGAAGAGTATAGATGTAAGTGATAAAAGGATGAATGAAATTATGAAAGAAAACCAACTCGGTGTAATATCTATAGGGACAAATGTAGGATAGAATAGTTTTGCACCTGTTGCTGAATCTATCTAGAAGTTCTGGCGAAAGACCTATTTCAGAGGAGGTGGAATAAAGATTAAAAAGCAAAGACCAGAGTAGCAAGATAAAGAGTCGAGGCTCCAAGACTGTGAAACTTAATGCCATCCACAAAATCTTTGCATTTCACTGTCACATGAATGAAAAATAAGCTGTGTTATTTTTTAAAAAGAGAGAGACAAGAAGAAAATGTCAACCTCACATCGGCTGGCAAGAGATGAGGACTGAAAGTTTGGCAATTCATGGTGATAGAGAAGGGAAGGAGAGGAGACGATCTGTGGTCAATAGTAAAAACAGGTTGAGTCAGGAAGACGTGGGCTTGAATCTCAGATCTGTCCTTTTTAGCGTAGTGAGATCGTACAGAAGTTACTTAGCTACATTGCCAATTTTGTCATCTATAAAATGAGGGAAAATATAATTAACTTTCATATTGTTTTAAAGATGAACTATAGTAATTAATGAAGATTAATAAATGGCTATTATAAGTATTATTATTAAAGCAACATACTGTATTATTTAAGAACACACTTCCATTATGCTGATGTCTGCTACGTCTTGGGAAAAGATGAAGGTTTGTTTAGCTTCCACTATTCTGGACGGTGTTCCTGTGTAGTTTACAGGCTAAGAAATATGTGGACTCTCCCAAGACCATAACTGTTAGATTGTTACTGCTGAACCTGAGTACAAATGAACACTTTTTGGTTTCCTTTCTTAAAGTCAAGGACCCTCCATTTTTCTCCGTAATTCTCTCCTCAGTACTTTCCTTGGCAGTGCCATTCATTCCAATTTTCAGACCAAAAGTTCTGAAGACATCCTTCATTCCCCTTTTCATCCCATATCCAATCCGAGGGCAAGCTCTGTCAGCTTATCACCTCCACTGCTCCCACCATAGTCCAAGTTGTCTCCTAAATGGTCTTTATATTTCTAACCCTGCTCTCTAGATTATATTCTGTAGAGGAGCCAGAATGATCCTTTAAAAAACATCTTTCAGACCCCTGCATTGCTTCTGCTCTGAATTTCCCACTGTCTGCTCATTTCGCTCAATGCAAAAGCCGAAAGTCTTTTTTGATGGCCTTTGTGTCCCTGCACGGTCCGGCATCCTGCTTCCTCTAGTACCATAACTCCTATGATTCTCACTCCTTTCCCCAAACAAGCTTTATTGGCCTGCATGCTGATGCCCCAACATGCCAAGCACATACCTGTCTCATAGCATCTGTTCTCATCTGGAACACTCTTCCCCCGAATGCCTGCATGACTTCCTCCTTCACATTTCTGATGTTTCACCAAAATAGCACCTCTTTGTAGATGGCTACTGTCTTGCCCTAGGCTTCCCCAAAAGCAGAGTCTGAGAACAAATTTGAATGGGTGGTTTGTAGGGGGAATTGATCCCAAAAAAAGGAACACGGAGGAAGGAGTAATACTAAACCAAGGTATGCTATTAACCTGGCTGATGTGGGAAACCAGAGCTCAGTCTGGATGGCTCCCTCCAGGAATGATGCAGAATGCTCCCCAGAATTATCTGCCCCGGTGAGAAAGAGGGGAGTATCCATCCACAAGCCTCTCCCTCTCCAATTGGTCAAGGGTTTCCCAATGGCATGGTATCCCCTTTGAGCAACTGAGCACTTGCATGTACCAGGATGGCCACGGGGGATAACCCTCGGTGGGACAGAGAAGCCCCTGTGCAGAGATTAGAGATACAAGGAAGAACTAAACTGAGATGCTGTCTGATGACGCCTATCTGCTGCTGCTGAATAAGACGAAGAAAGAGAACCGAGAAGATATGTGACAGGGCTCAAGGGCTGTCTATACTTACCTGATTACTTTCTCCAAAATAGCACTCCATTCCTACCCTGACACTCCCACTATTCCCCCCTCATGTCTTCACTGGCTTATAGGGATGAAGTTCTTCCCTACTAGACCGTAAGCAGAATGACATCATGGGTGTATCTGTCCACTCAACCTTTCTGAACAATCCAGGATGTTGTATTCCCCTTACGTGAAGTGAAACAAGCCTTGCACGAACAGGTGTCAATAAAAAGACTGTTGATGCATTAGCCTGGTGATTCTCAAACGCTGTCATGCATCAGAAACACGTGAAGCACTTGTTAAAACATAGCATGCAGGGGCCCACTCCAGGTTTGTTAGGGGCTTGAAAATGTGCATGTCTGACAAGTGACACAGATACTACTGGTCTAGAGACCTCATTTTAAGAACCACTACACTAGACCATTTTTGTAGTCCCTAGCAGTAGGCATCTAGCTCATTACATAGCCTGGCCCGGGACTGGTGAGACCCAAGGGAGGAAACGGGTTTGTTTTATTTAAGCTCCTACAAAGTCCGGTCCAGTCCTGCTTGTTGGAGACTTTACAAGGTCACCATCCCACATGGGATTTGCTTACCGCATCCAGCTAATCCCGTTGAAGAGAGTTCAGGCCTGTTTTAGAGCTCTCTTTACAGGCAGTACCAGGCCCATATTTTTTAAATAAACCATATCTTTCTTTAATTGGCATGTCTAAGTGGAAGCAGAAAAACAGGATATGAAGACCAGAGTAACAACAGTGAAAAATCTCAAAAACATAAGGAAAATGAAAAAGGACAATCCCACTTAGGGCAGGGCTCTTTTATGCTTGATAACTTTGGAGGAATCAAACTGATTTCCTTTGAAGAGAGGAGGAAATCTCTAGACAAATAATTAGCTCTCCATTCTGCAGGAAAAGGTAGTTCACTATCGGCAGCGGCCGGCTGCTACCATCGCTTTTAACGCCGTAGGTCTCAATCAAAAACAGCTGCCAGCTGCGCTGATTTCAATGGGTGATTTGGGGACCAAATCAGATGTAAGAGACAGAGAGATAGCATGCCAGTAACGATTTTCTGCCGTTGCTTTCTCCAGCAGCCCTTCAGGAGGTGGTAGAGATACAGGATGCTATTCCAGAGAATTTAACATATTGCTACTTGCCGCACTCTTCCACACCCACCACAACCTCCAGCAAATTTGGCCCTATTTTAATAGAGAGTTTATTTCTGGGTTAGGTTTCACTGGTGTATTTTTTTCAACAACAAATGCTATTTGTGATTCCACGAATAGAAAGTCTCTTATGGCATAAGATTAACAAAGCTAATTATTAGGGAATATAAAATTAATTTATGAGCTGATTTAGCACACTAGCTAATCTACCAGAGAGTTGAATCTCTCGCTAGCTGGGGCAGTTTTATTTTATTGTATTGGTTGTGATAACCTCGGGAATTTTCCTCAAAAATGATTCTAATTCCCAAAACGTCTTCTGAGTCTTTTTTATTCTGAAATTCTGTTTTGAAAATGTGCCACCATTTTATATATTAATACTAAGGGTTTGAAATGGGGGTTTATTTATTAAGTCTTTTTAAGTAAAAAGATGAGTATCGTATAAGATGTATATATAGATAGATAAGATATAAATATAGAAACAATATACTATATATAGATACTATAGAGATAAAGATGCTTACAGTATAAAGATAAGATTCTCAACCAATGACCACTGGGCCAAACTCGAACTTTTACAAATGGCCCTTGAATATCGCATCTGAAATCTCTGTCAATTTTTGCACGCATGTCTCATTCTCAGAATTTTAACAAGTATTATTTCCTCTTTAATTCAGTGAGAAAAATCACTCTCACGCCTGTAATCCCAGCACTTGGGAAAACCGAGGCATGAGAAGAATTTCTTGAGCCTAGGAGTTCAAGTCCAGCCTAGGTGATACAGCAAGACCTCATCTCTACAAAAAAAAAAAAAAAATCAAAAATTTAGTCGGGCGTGGAGGTCTGCAAGTAGTCCCAGTTACTTGGGAGACTGAGGTGGAAGGATTGCCTGGGCCCAGGAGTTGGAAGCTGTAGTGAGCTGTGATTGATTGTACCACTGTACATCAGCCCGGGTGACAGAGTGAGACTTAGAAGCAAAAAAAAAAAAACAAAAGGGAAGTGAGAAAAGAACATTGTGTAATTATCCCCTTAAAATCATATCCTTTTAAAATCATATCCTTTAAAAATAATACCTAGAATTCTCTTAGGCTTTATCATACGGTAAATTCTCAGGAAATCTAACCTAAAATTCTGTGAGACTTATGAAGATATTAAGTTTATCCCTACCTGTTTACATTTCCTGCCAAAATATTCTCATGAGAAGTTTCTTTATATATACTTAATATAACAATATTGCATTACTCCATGTGATTACAGACTTGCCTTAACAGAATGTGTGTATGTGGGGACTGCCTAGCCTTAAGGTCCAGTTGTGGATAAGCCATCAGAAGTTCTTATCGCTCTCCCATTCCCATACCTGAAGCTCAGCTGTTCACTTATTCCAAGCAGGGAATAATAAAATACAAACTTTCTTAGGAAACTGCTGGGGAATGACCAACTCCAATTTAAACTGCATTTTAAAAACTGGAGACTTTGAAAAATCTGAGAACAGCTTGGATCATCGAGGTGGTGTCCCTAGAGGTTCTGCCAGAATTTTGCCATAAGAAAGTCTCACCGGGCAGTATTCCTAGATGATACAGGAATCATCTAGGAGTACTGCCCCCAACAAGTGTTAGAATCCCATTGGGCTGTGAAGAAAATAAAAATATGGACCCAATACTAACATAACTCTCTAGTTAAACACACACAGGATCTGTTTTAATCGTAAGCAAAGTGCGTGGACATTTAGTCGACTTCACTGTAAGCCACCACATCTCAAAAGCATTAACACTGAAGTGGTGTCTGAGGGCCTATTCAACACAACTCCAGGAAGTGTTTCTTGTGCAAAAAAGCAAATCTCAGAGCAGGATGGCAGAGCTCCACCGTTTCATTGTTGTTGGTTCTGTGCTCACTTTGGCAATAAATAAGAAGCAAATTGCAAATTAAATACTTACACTAAGACTCCATTTTTTGTGTGTGTGCTTTAAGAAATGAACAAGTTTACAACAAATTCAGTGTGTATGTGTGTGTGTGTGTGTGTGTGTGTGTGTTTGTGCGCGTGCACGCGCATGCTTGTGTTTTGCTCATTTATGCATAAATGGTTGGTGGCTTTTCATTGCACACTTAGAAGCCAAATGGTGATGCTGGGTCACGACACACTGTAACACGTCATGAATTCCCTTTGCTGCACAGTACTGCAGAGCCTTTACTGCTCGTATCCAATTCCACAGGGGTGTGTAACTGGTCTAGATCTGGACTTCAGAGTCTCCAACTCTATCCTCAATGTGGACAGGGCTGATTCGCATCTGATGTAGTCTAGAGAAGCTAGTCAAGTGAACAACAGAGACAAAATTCAGAAGTGGCTTCATGAAGACTTTTCATACAGCTAAGAAAATTTTAAGCACAACCTTAGAAATGTCCCTTTCTTTCTTTCTTTTTTTTTTTTTTTTGAGTTGGAGTCTCACTCTGTCTCCCAGGATGGAGTGCAGTGGCAGGCTCAATGCCACCCCAGCATCGACCTACTGGGCTCCAGCGATCCTTCCGCCTCAGCCTTCCAAGGAGCCGGAACTACAGGCGCACACCACCACGCCCAGCTAATTTTTTATTTATTGTACAGACGAGGTCTTGCCAAGTTGTCCGGGCTGATCTTGAACCCCTGGATTCAGGCAATCCTCCCGCCTCGGCCTCTCAAAGTGCTGGGATTACAGGCTGAGCTACCAAGCCTGGCCAAAAAAGCCCCTTTCTTTGGGGTTTCCCTCTATCCTTAGAGAATTTTCAGGCTAAAAAACAGGATTTTTAGCACGTTTGTAAATTGAACACTTTTCAACAATGGACAATAATTGGAATATCTGGTAACCAGAGAGAATTGAGTGGCATCAGGAGTTTGGAAGCAGAAATCAGGTGAAAGTTAAGTTTGGAATTTTAATAAACAAATGATCTGGATAGCAAGGACACACTCAACTTTGTTTTTATTTAATAAGATATATTTGGCCTTAGTGAGTCAATGAGGCAGATAAAAGAGACAAAGTCACAGGAATTGTGGCTTGGATTTCAGACACTAGTTTCTTGAGATAGCAAAGGGTAAATTTTCTAGGTCCTGATTTTCTCATCTATGAAAAGGGAAGTTGGCCAGAAACCTCCAAGTTTCCTTTCAGTGCTCAGATTCTATAATCACAACTCAATAAACTTATGATTCTGTTGCCACGATTACAAGTCACCAACAATAATTGCTTTTTTTTTGGAGTCTCACTCTGTCGCCCAGGCTGGAGTGCAGCAGGACGCTCATAGCCACCACAGCCTCAACCTGCTGGGCTTAGTCGATCCTTCTGCCTCAGCCTTCCAAGTAGCTGAAACTACAGACGCACACCACCTTGCCCGGCTAATTTTTGTGATTTATTGTAGAGATGAGGTCTCACTAAGTTGCCCAGACTGGTCTCAAATCCCTGGGCACAGGCAATCCTTTCCTCTTGGCCTCCCAAGTGCTGGGATTAGAGACTGAGCCACCGTGCCCAGCCAATAATTTCTATGAGAATCATAAATAAAGGAATATAAAACATGTATTGTATCTCATTTTTCTTTACTCCTTAATATTATGGGAGGTGTCATGGCTCTAAGAATACTTACTAATCTTCTGTTTACATGCCCGACCATCAAGCCAAGATAAGTCTTGCAGAATCAACCATTTTGTTTTAATTACTGTATTAGGTCACTGTGGCTATAAAATATTGTGACAGACGCATGTTATAAGATGAAACGTAGTGACAGGATGGAAGGGTCCTTGGCCTAATTCAGGTCAAATATCTATGATCTTTTTAAAAATCAATTTATGGGTATTCTAGTCGTCCACTCTGTTGATACATAATCCCCCAAAACTGACTGCAATATTGCAGCACCATCCTAAAGTTTGAACCGTCATGAGATGGAACTTGGTCTTTGAACTTGAATCTGAGCTGTATAAACAGCAGTAGTAATGAGTAAAAGGAGTCAGTTTCATAGCCCTTACTGCCTCCTTATCCTGATTAGCTATAGGCTCTATTTACATGATTTAACTAGTTGTCCCTCTAGATGAAAGCTAGTGGGAAAATAAATAGCAGTATTCTTGTTCAGTGCAATCACTGTACATTTAAATGTGCATCTATGGTGTGTATTTATTATCTGAATAAACACTAAATGTTGGCTACTGTCAAAGCAAACCTAAATCTATTCAAAAGTTGCAGTAATTTTCTTTACTTTCTACAAACACCAAGCTCTGATGGATCCGAGGAGAAAGAAAACATGCTTTCATATCATTTTATCAACCAGTCATGGGTCTATCTTAATTTCAGACAAAGACTTTCTTGACGAACTGCTATTTTATTACTCTCCCAACGCACATAGAGCAGACGTTTCCCGTGAAGTGTGCCTGGACCTCCTGGGAAGTTGGAGAACTTCCTCCTGCAAGTTGTGTGTAACTGGTACTTAAAGGAGCACATGCCATTGTCCAGAAGCAGAGACACATGTGATATTGAAAACTACGCTGGTGTACGCACACATACACACACACACACGTGACACAAAAGTCACCATCTTGCCCTGAACATTTTTGCACCACTGACGTGTTGCAGAACATTCTCTGCCTCTCCACATTTTTAATTCTGAGTTGTAGCTCATTGAGGCACATCCTTTATCCTTGGCAGCAGATCAGCCCAGATGTGCAGCGCCTGGAAGGAAATGGCTCCAACAGTGACATCTGGTTATTCCCCAGCAGATCCCAAAATGGTGGTGTTGAGTATCACACCGCTTTCATCGACTTCCACACCGTTCTCTTGCAGTTGTGAGGGACTGGATTATGTATAGGTTTCCAAAATGAGATGGAACTAATCACAGGTACAATTAATTTTCACTTTTCAGTCATTGAGACAAGAAAAAAAGGTTTTCCATACTCTCCTGTGTGGTCGTACGTTCTACTCATATACCAAGGGTTGGGCTGAACGCCTATAGGCAGATGCATGAGCTACTCTGGACCGGAGCTGAGTTCTTAATTATTCTGCTATATGTTGAAATCACACATGTTTGTGTGTAAAAACCCCACCATGGGCTCCTCTTAGACAAAGAGCCATTGTTTGTGGTTTTGACCCTGGAGTCTCTTGGGTTTCTGCGGTTCTTAGGCAGAAATAGTAATTCAATCAGTTTAGCTACACACAAAATAGGAACTGATTCTGGCAAATTTCTCCGTTTCAAACATATTCAACCCCTATTTGAAACAATTTTGCCCAATTTTCATGGAGGCTGCATTTTAATGGTTTGCATTACTGAGATATAAAGGCAAAGCACTGATTTTCTCTAGTAGTTTTGGTATTAAAGGAAGCAATTGCCATCCAATCTTACCAAATCAATTGTCCTACATCTTCATGGTTGCTTAGCTAATGGGCAAAATTCAATCCAAATGTCTTTGAAAGTTCTTTTAAACAAGGAAGTAAAAGAAGTACAAGAAGAATGTTTCAGAACAAATTGACTTAGTGACTGAATGTCACTTTCTTAGAGGTACATTGGTGTTATTCTTATGCGCCCAGGAAATGTGTCTCCTATACTTGCTCATGTTCTGGGTGTGAAATTGTTGCCCCAAACAGTGTGATATTGCTAAAGAGGGAGTCTACCCTTATTTCATAAAATTCTTCACCATTTGAGTAGATGATAATATCTACTTAGCACTGAAGATATGTCTAGTCTAGTAGTTAGATTCAATGGTGTGGCATGCTTCGGTCTCCTGTTTTCTCTTGTTAACTGATACGTGTGAATTGGATAAGATACTGACTGTCCTTACGGTGGAAATAACACAGAAGATACTAGGAGCTATTCTAGCTCTGAGGTCTCAAGCAAGGTACTTAATTTCTCTGGGTCTCATCCTCCATTGTTAAAGAGATTAATGATTTCCCAATATCTGTAGCACCAAAATTCATTTACTAAACGTAAATGCCTACCTCTAAAACAGATGAAAGTCATTCAGATATTAGTGTGCATTTTTATAAGTTCAAATTAATAGTATGTTGACCGACCTTCCAGTAACCCCTAGGACCATATTGATGAGAGAGCTTCACTTTAAGCATAATGGAAATCTTCAAAGGACGCTGGATCTCTGAAGAGTTTATTCAACTGCCTTACCAGTCCGAAGTGTCCAACCTCTGGGATTTTGATGAGGAAATAAAACCTTTAGTGTTTAAGCTATAGTTTCCCATAGTGTTTAAAGTATAGATTTTCTAACTATGCAGCTGAATCTAATCCTAACTTAAAAAATACTGACCCTCCCTCTATCCGCCCCCCCCAGCAACCTCACATACACACACACAAAGCCAAACTACTGTTCCTGTTTTCTCTAAAATATGCCAGGAAAGGAGTCCTGTATTAAAACCACTGGAACTAGAGGGATTAGATTCTTTTTTGTGCAATCTTATCTTCTCACACTTTTTTTTAATCAACGTTATCGCTGAAGGTCTTGGCAATAGTAAAAAATTAAACTAATATTCACTTGTCCAAGCCTTAGAGAAGAAAGAAAAGATGTAGAATTGGGTAAAGAGAAGGAAGAGGGTGAATTTTCTCGTATGCAAAAATAAATCATATATCATCTGAGTTGGGAATTTTGGGGGTTTTATATTATATCCCATGCCTAATTCCCTGTAGAACTTACACTCTACCCCAATGGTACAGGTAGTGAGTATGAAACATGCAGTGATATTTTTATTCATCCTTTTTTTTCCACTTTCAAAATGAATGCAAAAACTCTTTATAAATGGGATAGTCAAGCACAGAAATAACTAAGTGCCAATACTTTATATCCCCCAAATTGGTAGTCCAGTATCTACTGGAATATTTTCTGTGATGGGCTTTCTCTGCCTCCAAAGTGTTCCTTTCCACATACAGGTAGTATTGATTGACTTTTCTATAAAATAGCACCCTACCACTCTGTCCTCTTTTCTTTACAACACTCAGCCCCTCCTGACATACTGCATGTTTGGTGTTTTCTCTATGTATTTATTTTATCTATCTATTTATCCTCCCTATTCCTCACCCACAAATGAAAACACTGCTGCAAAATCAAAAGCTCTATTTTGTCTATTGCTTTATTTCCAGTGCTTAGAAAAGTACCTGGCACAAAATAGGTGTTCAATAAATAGTTATTGACTAGATCAATTTTAAGAAAAACGTTTTCGCTGTTGAGCCAAAACACACCAGGATTATTTAAGTCAATTTTACTTCAGCATATAGCTGGATTCATTTTGTGTTGTATTTCACTTTATAATAGTGAAAGAAAGCTATTTACATCTCATGTTAATATCTTGACAGTGAAATGCGATACCAAATGGCAACTTCTTTCGATTAATCCTTGATAAGCATGCTGAAATCACATCAAATATCTGTAATGCCTTTTTCCATATGACAGCTCATCAATTACCAGGAGACAGTTATCAAATCCAATGCTATGGTGTCTTCACCAATAATGTCTTATTCAAACTAAAAGTCTGCAATTCCTTAGACCATTTATCAAATGGCTTGCCATGTCTCTTCACCATTCTTGTTCCTTCCCTTCAGTTGTACCTGAATTTGTCAAAACTCATCTTAAAATGCATTGTTCTGTCTTAAATAGAGTGCTCCAGTTGAATTTTGCACAGTCAAGTGTAGAACAAGACTCTCAGCCCCCTTTTCTAGACACGACGTTTCTATTGATGCCTCTTAGGAGACATTTACTTGTACTCTTAAGTTATATTTTTCTTTCTTACATCCTAGGTAGTATAACCTACTTTGTGTGAATACAAAAAATGACTATTTAACAGTTGGTTCAGCCCAATCCCTACCAGCTAAGCCAGGGGGAGGCAGCCTGACTCCTGAAGAGCAGAGAAAAGCAAGCCTGGGAAATCGGGACATCACTAGCCAGCCCAGAAAGATCTCCTGGTGGTAAGGAGGAAACTTGGCTGCACACAGTGTAATCGTAGGCAAATTATGATGTCTTCTACAAAGACATCTTCCAACGAGTAACTAGGCTGCTCACTCAATACTGAAAAGTGTTTAAGGTTATCTCTACAAATACCACAACATCTGGCAAAAGAGGGGTGAAAATCACCCAGGTGTTTGAGAAATGATAGGGTTGACATTGCAGCTAGTTGCAGCTGCCATGATCCTTTTCTGGCACTTTTACAAGACCTCATGAACTTCTTGTGTTTCTCCAGTATACCAGCTTTATACCCATGAAAACACACACACTCACAGAGAAAGAGAGAGAGAGAATGAGCGAGCGAGAGAGAGAGCAAGAAAGAGAAAAAGCTCAAGAAAGAGAAAAATCAAGAGAGAGAGGAGGAGAAAGAAATTGGGAAGGACTTCCATAGTTTTTCAAAAGGAAGAAAATGACTTAATTCCTTAGTTACATATGTATCAAGGAAATACATCAGTTTGAGATTACTATTTACACGCAAAAGTCGCAATGGAATTAGGATTTCCATTTTCCAGTATCTATGAAAAGTTCAGAACTTTTCTTATACCAGAAACATGTTGGATCTCATGCTGACAAATATCAGGTGCCGATTTCTAGCACTTTCAGCTTTTATTTTGTCAGTTGTCTCATCTGCAGCTGCCTGGTCTCTAAGGTTCTCTTGTGTTCATAATACCGCGATGGTAGAATCGTGATCTAACAATTCTGTGGTTGTTCCTTTTCCCAAAAATTTAGCAACTGGAGACAGCTCTTACAATGAAATATTAACTTAAATATTCAAATGATGCTCTTCCATGTCATTTTCATTTGTTAGAGAACTAGGAAAAAAGAGAAACCACAGAGAATGACACACCAGTCTATTTCCATAAATATACTTTTCTGCCAAAATTTTTATAGGTTCCTTTTATACTCTGAGTTATAGTAAATTTTCCAATGGAATAGAGACATATCACAGTGGCTAATTGCAGGCTTTTTTTTTTTGCCATGAAAAATCCTACTGGGATAATTAGGAAAATTTCTAATGCCACTGAGGAATGAGAAAGTAAAATGAGCATATCGCTTTGAATTAAAATGTAGAAATTTATAGCACCACCTATTGGTTTCAAAATAAATATTAGTTTTTTCTACTTTTACTAACGATAAAAAGACATTATTATTATTTTGAGTCATATGAAAACTAATCTTTTTTTTTTTTACTTCCTAGTGATGCTATGGACATTTTTTAAACAAAAAACATTCAGGAGATGTGTCAACATGACTTTTCAAAATATAAATTAAGGCTGCTACATGACAGGGTAGTAAGATAAAAATGGGATTTTTTTTTTTTTGAGTTGGAGTTTCACACTGTCACCCAGATTGGAGTGCAGTGGCCGCTCCCGGTCACCGCAGCCTCAACCTGCTGGGCTCCAACGATCCTTCCGCCTCAGCCTTCCAAGTAGCCGGAATTACTGGCATGCGCTACCACGCCTGGGCTAATTTTTGATTTATTGTAGAGATGAGGTCTCGCTGCCCAGGCGGGTCTCGAACCCATGGGCTCAGGCAATCTACTCTCCTCAGCCTCCCAAAGGCACGGGATTACAGGCTGAGCCACCGAGCCCGGCAGGGATTTTTTTTTTTTTTTTTAACACACTACTTGTGCTGTGCTACATTAACTTTCTTAAATCACCCTTTGATTGTTATTTCTAGACTGATGAAGTGTGTTGGGCTGCTTTTTCTCTAATGCATCTGGTTTTTAATTTCTCCATTCATGTCTTCTCCTAAATTCTGGAGAAGATGCTGAAAACCTCCCACGAGAATAAATTCTCATATCATTGGCTATTTCAGACCCTCATTCAGATGGTCTTTACCCGTTTATTGAGTCCAACTTCTATAACAGTGCAGGTGCCTTTTCAAGCATATTGGAAATATATCCTTTCCTCTTTGCTTTCTGCCTGTACCAGTCTGCATCTTTTTCCAGAATGCCTGGTCCTCCCTAGTGAACAAGGGAAGAAAGAGTGACTTTCCCTTCCCCACACATTGAGAAGAAGATGGACAATACTTTATGGAACCGCCTATCCCCACCCTTGGGAAACTTGAGTTTATAAAAGGGTCACTTTAAATCTGTAATAGGCCTTAGGAACACATTTGCCTCTCTGACCCTTAAGTTTTCCTTTCTTAAGACTTTCTTAAGTCAAGGCCTTGGGGCCATCAAACATGACATCCTGGCTCAGATATCTGCAGTGGCCAAATGATCTGGAAAACTGAGCTTTTAGTTAGAAGGCCTCAGAATGGAATAAAGAAAAAGCTATCTCGTTTAGACCCCATGTTAAACACAGGATTTTAATTTTTTAAAAATTTAACCAAAATTCATGTCTCCAAGATTTCAACAAGCATTGAAATATGAAAGATGTCTAAAAGTGAAAACAGAGAAGAAACAAAACAACACAAAAATTATATTGGACTCTAAGATGAGTCGATCACAAGAAATTAGATACATTTTCCTGTAAGACAAAGAATTGTTGGGCTGAACTAAATAAAATTACATCTACATAAGTCAAAAATTGTCAAACTGCAAATTTTACATGATTCAATTCAATATTAAGTGAAGAAAAAGTCATTTAATCATGTTTAGAAACAAAAATGAAAGAGATAGAAAAAAAGAGCCAATAATACTTTACATAATCCAGACAGTGATAATTAGCATTTTAGGCTTTCTTTTTTTTTTTCTTTTTCTTTTTTTTTTAGATTAGGAAATATAGTTTATTTAAAAACTACCTTGGAAAGAGAAAGAGGAGATTCACCTCCTCCAGTTAAGGGAGGGGGCCAAAGCTTAAGAAAACATGACCTGGCCAGAGCTCAAAGAGCACGTGGTCACACAGTAGCTTAGCAAGGCAATGGCCCATTTTAGGCTTTCTTAACCCATACCATCAAGGTGGTTCATCTCGGCTCTCTTGATGACTGATCTAGTGCTAATTTCTGATCCTGAGCACTTGCTGTAACTTTCTTGCAAATGTGTTGTCTTCTCACTCTTAAAATGTTCCATGTTTTGAACTACCTGTCTTTAAAGTTGAAGGAATTCAAGATGAGACCCGTGATCTTATTTTGGGATTAAAAAAAAATTGTTACTGGGGCCTGTTTTTGTTTTTTGTTTTTTTGTTTTTTTGTTTGTTTTTTGTTTTGTTTTGTTTTGTTTAGATGTTAAGAAGGTTGGGAACATTCACAGCCTGATTAGACTCCGAATCTTTCAAGACCCATCTCATTTTATACACCCCCATATTCTAAACAGGCTTCACACTAAGCAGCTTCACATCCTCCCTGCGGGTCTTACTCACAGAGCAAGCCATAATAACAAGCTTCCATGCCCTGGCTGGCTTTTTGGCTCAATGGGACAGTTCTGTTGCCAAATCCTGCTTCTCGGGCTTCATGGATTTATCCTTACATGCACCTTAATGACGTGCTGTATTTTGTCTCTTCTGAGCTCAGGTTCATTTTCTATGTACTCTGGTTGCTATTCGGGTGACAAAATGTCTACATCTGGAAAGAAAGAAACCCCTAATACATTTTTGCTGTTCCCTCTGAAAAATAGCATACTGTTGTCCATGTGGAGAGAAGCAGGTTAGTAATAAGAGAAGGAAATGGGGGGTCAGCTGGGGCTGTTAGAGACAGTCCAGATGAGTTTTAAAGAGGGAACTGCGGTGCTGGTTTTTGAGAAAACTCGGTGATGGTAGCTTTGAAAACTACTGTCCATAATCTGGACTCTGCTAAAGCATACCAGAAAGCTTAGCTCAGATGTGCAAGGTTCACTTATTCTAAACATAAAAAAAGGAAATAGGGAAGGTTTGCTTGTTCTTTCTCTTTAACAAAGTACATGAACACACCGCTTTGGGGAACACAGATTTTTATAGAATAAGCCGAGCACTTCAAAAATGAGAAATATGTGTGGGGATGGTATTTATTTTTGTATACATAAATATACACACATGCAATGATTATTAATATTTACATACATGCACGTATGGTAATAATTGTCTCTCAGAAAGTGCTTTAGATCTAGAAACAATTGGCAGACAAAGAAAGAAAAACTGAGAATGGTCCAGTCTACAAAACTGTCCCAAAGGATAACATTCCCAACAATGAGGAGACTGATAGCAGAATAATCACTATAAAAATCACATGGGGGAGAGGAATTAGAGGATTCTTTAGCATTTTCATGGATTCATATGAAAGATTTGAGAACCTTAATTCTTCTCAAATTGACTGTCATGTACGTGTGCAAAAATAGATTGACAGCTTCGAGTGAAAGGTAGGTGAGTGTCAGAGTCTTGGCAACTGGTGATAACTGTAACTTTGGGTAGGTGTTTGCTAGATGGAGAGAAGAGAAAGACAGGCAGAAAGCCCCCTCTCCTGAAAAGATATTCCCACCAGGAATATATCACTGTCCACTACGGAGTATGTGTTTTGTTATGTCTGTGCAGCATTCGGGGCGCTTTTTATTCTCGAACAACACACACCATAGAATATTTACATGTTTGGGTATATCAACAAAGAAAAAAACAAAACAAAAAGACACACACCACACACACACACACACACACACACACACACACACACACACACACACACACAAAATGGAATTGTGCTCTTTTGTTTTGCATTTTCTGTAACCCAGATTGCGGTAATTATCTCCCTGGCTTTACAAGCCTTTTCTTTCATTCTAAAGGCAGTTTTTGGAATCGCGTTACACTTAACTCAGTTTAACAAATAAGAGTAGTCTGGCAAAATGGCACCATGTGCTTTCCACAAATATTTGTGGTATAGGCAAGCTCTCAATGTTTTTATTATGCCCAAGGTTCTTTGGTTTTAAAGCAAGTGGAATAATGTAAAGAAAGAAGAGAAGCACGGATTTGGGAACTGGGTGTGTGTTGGATGCACTTTGCAAAGGCTTCTGTGCCAGAGAGCGAACGAGGGAGAAGATACATTTTAAAAATAACTAGAGGAAGAAAAAGAGCAAAAGAGGGTTGAAGGCATTTCGCAGAGCACAGTTTACCCTGGCGTGAGCTACAGGCTAATGATAGAATAATAACACTTGGTGCAGGTGCCCCAGAGGCTGACAATGCGCTCACTGTAGCCTGTGCGCTTCACACATTCACCGACTCTGTCATCAGGACAAAGAGTTGCAGAACAGAGGCAAAGTAAAGAAGGGAGAAAGAGGGAGCCTGCACCAAGTTTACTGTAATATAAATATACATACACTGGGCTACAGATGTTCCTCATTGGCAAAGGCTGGCACATCATTACGCTATGCACTTCATAATATTTTAATGAGCTTTTTCTCCAAATAGCAACGAAAACGAACAATAAGAAGCTCGTAGGGAGGGAAAGTTGGTGTTGTTTTTGTCCCTGGGAAAAAAAAATCCACATAATAGGTTATATTAGAATGGCAGAAAAAACACGGGTCTGGGTTTAATAAAACTGAATTGAATCTAAAATATAGTTTCTGAAGCTAGTTCTTTTTTCTCCCCCTTCAATTTTAACAGTTCATTCAGGCTAAAGGAATATCAAACAGGGGCTATCGTGTACTTCTGGTTTGTTTTGCCCTCTCTCCTTCTTTCTCCCCCCCCCACCCCACCCCGAGTTCTCTCTTTAGAAAAAAAAAAAAAGCCTTAAGTGGAATTGTCGCAACAATGCTGTTGTTAATATATTGTGCCAATTAAAGTCTTGAAATAAATAACAAACCACTTAATATGTGTTGTAAATGTCGTGTTGATTTAAGTGTTGTTACACATAGATTACATCTCTTCAGGGGATGGATGACTGGATTCTCAATGGAAGTTGTCTTTGTGCGTGCTTTCTGTGTGTGTGTGTGCGTGAAGCCCTATTGTCATTTTTAATTTTGCTGTAAGATAAACTCCAAATGAAGAATACAGAGGCAAAGTTTGATATCTGCAATAATGCAGCTAGGGTTTAGCATTTCTACTCCAGTAAAGAAAATAATTATTTTTGACCATGTTCAGTATTTCTCACACACACACACACACACACACACACACACACACACACACACCTCCATAGCAAAATTAGAGTATGCATCTTATTTAAGATGTAACCCTGTAGACAGGTTCTCTGAACAGACTTTATTTTAATTTTAGGGTGAGCTAAATGAGAGTTTAGTATTTGGACAAATGAATAGTAAAATTATAATAACAACAATAATAAAGAAATAATAACCTCTGGAGAAGGAAAACAAAATTTTCATTTATAAAATATTTTGTATTCAGGAAAGGAGCATAAATATTGTTTTTCTAACTTGTGTATGAGCAATCATTGGTTATTATTCAGAATTTTTTCCACACATACCTATTGCAACATCATATAGAGTGGTGTATTCAGAATTTTCAATTCTCATGTAAAAATCCTATAATTCACTGAGTTTAATATTTCTATTACTGAAAGAATATCCTCTATTCCTCTCCCTGTTTTGTGAATACTGCTATGGCATATGTATAGATTAAAGGTGCAGGTAAATTCTCATTTTGGTGGGGGAGGGTCGTCTATCAGATCACTGGGCTTAAATAACTCAAGTGTGTTTTCACCTTTTGCATTTTAATGTGAGGGATGACGCATTAAAAAAAAGTGGACCCCTGGTATACATTCATATGAAATAACTTTTAGAAAAGTTCTACTTTTAGAAAAGTTCCTGAAACATCATTTAAAGACAGTTTAATTGCCAACCTATTCTACATCTATCCTTCTTTGGAACGTATAATTTTGTGACTAGGGAAGACTGGAGGCTCCTACAAAACTCACCATGGCCTCAAAATCAGAATTAAAATGAAATTGAATTATGATGAGTACAGTTTTAGTGTCAAGTTTATTTTAATTTTTAATTTTTTTTAGACGTGAATACTCCATGCATGACAGTTTTGTTAACTTAATTGGCCAGAATCTGTTAACAATCTGAATAATGCTCACTGCCATCCCAGATAAGTGCTCAGTGTGATAGATCTCAACATATATGAAGGAAAAATTTTGAAAGTTCTCTGTACATAAAACTTTATGAAAGGCACAAAATGGACATGTGTGGCTTTTGATGAATTTTTGGATTCTAATAATTAATCCAAGGATGAAGACATTTTTAAAAGACTAAAGTTCTAAGTTAAACGACACATGGGCAGAATTAAATAAAACATAATATAGCTGTGCGTTTAAAAGCATGCACTCAGGAGCTGGATGACACCAAATCAAATTCTCGCTCTAGCACCTCATAGCTGTGTGAAGTTGGGCAAATTACTGAATTTCCCCCTGCTTCTGTTTATCCATCTGTAAAGTGGGAATGATAATAATAACTAACTCGTGGTCTTATTGAAAGAACTATAAATGCAAAGCACTTAAAACAGTGCCTGGAACATAGTAAGTACTCAAAAAGAATGTGTCAGCATAACACTAATCTTACTATTAGCATTTGATGAACGCATTATGCTACCGCTAAATCTCACTTCTCACCAGCTGTACCAGGATCCAGACGTTCTGGGTGTCAGATTCAGATCCCAAACTGATTAGCTGGTTTTGTGATTTTCATTTAGCCGATCACAGTCTTCTGTTTTCTTAGCTATAAAATTAGGGAGAGTTGAGAGATTATTTATGAGTCTGGTTACCTATTAGAACATTAACCTTTCAAAATAATGCAAAAGTTTCTTGAAGGTGTCTAATGATACTACAAAGAAAACAGTGGCATGGAGGGACGGGGCTGAGCATGGTGGCTCACACCTGTAATCCCAGCACTTTGGGAAGCCAAGGCAGGAGGATTGCTGGAGCCCAGGGGTTGGAGACCAGCCCAGACAACACAAAGGGTCCCTGATTCTAACCCAGGGAAATGAGGACCCGTTGGTAACCCAAACTTCACCTGCACACACATTACTTATGCACCTAATCCTAACCTGTATCCCACAGTTTTACAATACGATAAAGAACAAAAAAAGACGAGCCTAAGCAACATGGCAAGACCTCATCTCAACAAAAAAATTAAAAAATTAGCTGGGTGTGGAAGCGTGCATCTGTCATCCCAGCTACTTGGGAGGCTGAGGTAGAAAAATTACCTGAGCCCAGAAGGTCGAGGCAGCAGTGAGCCGTGATGGTGCCATTGTACTCCAGCCTGTATCACAGAGTGAGACCCTGGGAAGGAAGGAAGGAAGGAAAGAAGGGAGGAAGGAAGAGGGAGGGAGGGAGGAAAAGAAAAAGTGACATGGTGACGTGGAAATTGAAGATATGGGCAGAAGAACTGAGAAGCATCAAGGTTGTTTCAATGTCTCATGTCTCAGAGAATCTTGCCTCTTACAAGTATCGTCACCATGGCCAGACAAGGTACCAACAGCGTAAAATATCGGGGCTGTAGAAGTACAGCTGAGTGTCACTATGTTCCAAGACTGTGTCTGAGTTCCTAGTCTCAACTCCTTGCTCCCTCAGGAGAACCACTGTTACTCGGCTTCTGCAGTTCTGAACCTGGCAAGTGACAGACTATACACGTGTCTTCAGGGCTATATGGATTCCTCTCTCTGGGCAATCAGCCTTCTTGACTCTCTAGAGTATTTTGATCCCTGCCATGAAATTAATTAATATCGTGTTTTAAAAATCAACATGCAGAGATGCATGCGGTTTTCTCTTGGGAGCTAACTTTGTGACACTATGCACCAACACCAAGTGTTTCTCAACCGATGTCTGTGCGGAAAATGAAATGAAAGACTCGGATACTACAAACGTTCCCTAGACCCTAGCACTGATGCCTTTTATTGATGAGTGCTGAAAATATTTAATATTCGATCTGCCTAATGGTAAATAACACAAACAGTTCCTGAGGAATTCTTCTCACTTCAGTCTGTTTTAAAGTGATGGAGCTAAGTTTCGAAGCCATTTGACCTAACTTCTTCTTCTTCTTTTTTATTTTAAAGATGTGTACAATTCAGGGTTAGGTATACAACTACTCATTATGCAGGTACCCTCGTTGATGAGATGTGTTCCTCTCCCCTGGCAGTTTCCTTCAACTGCCAATCCCAACCCCGACCACCCCCTGGCAGTTTCCCACTACTGCCAATCCTTTTCTTTTAGTATTATGATAATTGTTCAAGGTTCACTTATGAGTGAGAACATATGGTATCTTCCAAAGTTAATTTTCAAGTAAAAAATTGAATTCTGGTCTTGAAACACTTGGACTTGACTGCCTGTGACATATTATCCTATGATGCTACAAGCCGCGGTGTGCATGCATATATCGCATTATTTTTCCTGAAATCTAGAACTTGTTTTGCTGAATATTAAACTACTGAGATATTATAATGATGATCAAGATTTTGATAACAAGTGTCTTGTGTCAAGCCATTCCAGATAGGATGACAAGGATGTTTAAATATTAAACTATAATCAATGGCAATAAAGAATCATAATTTTTGTTAATTCTGCTTAATGCGGTTGACATTGTCATTTGACTTCTCACAACAGAGATTAAAAAGACATTTAAAATATAAATATTAGAACATATTGTAGACATGCACATTTATATCTTTTTTACTTTTCTTGCAGAGGACAACATGAAGCTATACATATTCAGTTAATGTTTAGCTTCAATCCCATTTAATATTTCCAAATGTATTCACCGCATCAAATCACATTGATCTTCCCTTTTCTTTTTTTTGTTGAACAGAGTTATATTCTTGCCTGTCTTGCTTAATAAAATGAAATGTCAGTCCTTTAAGGTTGGCAATGCAGAAAGAATCAAAGCACAGGCAAGACAGCCAGACTAGGCAGCTACAACTTGGGTCTGGTAGGATTGTCCCCTCTATGAAGGAATCACTCACTCCTTGACCAAATTTGTAGGGCTGGATTTGGTTTTATTAATGGAACTAGCAGGGTGGCAGTGGTAGACTAACAGAGACTTTTTAAAAACCCAACCCAAAGTGGAGGCTCAGAGATTAACCCAGTGGGAAATTATCTCTCTATTACAAATGTGGAAGATTTGGGCTTGGTATTCTTACAGGAACTATTGGATTTGCTTGCTAGTATTATCACTTGTAGTCTGCAAGTACTGGAAAGTTAGTTTACTTAGCAATAAACTGAAGTAGGAATTTTGGGCAAGTAAGGAAGTGCTCATATGAGCTTTTTTAAAAATAAGTTTTCCTCACTTCTCAAGGTCATTGAGAGAGTCAAATCAAAACAAGATGTGGAATCACAATTCAAATAGTAGAGCACTGAACTAGCTGGTGGCAAATAGATGCATACCATCCTCTATTTTAGTAAATCCTACTATCTGGTTGGGAAGCTTTTTTTTTTTTTTTTTTGCTCTGCTTGTAAATGTGTTGTTTTGTGTTTATTGCTGGAGTTAGGTCACAGCGTGACTGTTAGGGCTCTGCGATTTCAAGCACACTTCCTCAAAATGTAACCTTAATCACTCTGTTTTCTATCTGAGACATTTTATGGAAATGCCCTTATCGGGTTTGGTGAGGAATACATGAATTAATAGATGGAGAGCACTCAGGTCAAGTGGTTCCGAAACTTTACCTCCGTCATTTAAAACCAAGTTGAACTGAGGAGAATTACTTAAATATTTTGAGCCTTGGTTTTCTTATCTTTAAAATGTGAATCATGGTTCCTGCCTTACAGAGTTGTAAAGTTTGAAGAAAATGGATGGATTATCCCCATTAGAAGTCATGGCTCATGGCAGGTGTCCTACAGATAGCTTCAGTATATTTTCTTATAATTCATGCTACCCTACATCATCTGAATTTGTGTATCTGTTGCGGATAATGTTGAAATCCCAGTGAAGGTTTTCACGGTTAGATTGTACAGTTCTGCCTTGGCTAAGGATGAAACAATCAAGTGGAAAACCTGTACAGAGAAAAGTAGGATATAAGGAATAAAAAAAAGATTAAGAGAAGACAATGGGGTCATCTCTTAATGTATTTCTGAAACTGATATTCAAGGATTAGAGGATCATAATGTGATGGTTTGGGTTTCAGCATTAAAGAAAGAGACAGTTTGTAGCCAGGCAACCAAAGAAAAGGAGAAATAGTATTTAGGACTCAGTTCTTGGTTGTAGAAGTGACCTTTGTCCAATATGACTCTCTGAAAAATATCCAAGTGTGAGCAATTCTAATTCTCTTTTAAGCAGTGAATGTTTATGCTCATGAAAAGAGTCTTGAGGCATTGACTTGATCTCTCTACAAGACCAAAAACAAGTCATCATGAAGATAATCTTATTGCTATTATTGAGTAGATTAATACACCTATCTATCATGATATTCCAGCATATCGTTGAAAAAAAAAACCCACTATAATCTGAAGGAAATCTTGTCAATAAGTCCTCCCTCACAAATCTAGTGTTGTGCAATGTGCCAGCTATTCCTCAGGGTATATGGGTGTGTCCCTACATAAGCAACTTAAGAAGAGAGTGGGAGAAAGCTGAAACACAGATGGCGAATACCTTGGCTATCCTTCCTCACACAAGTGCATTTGTGACTGGCTCTGTCTCTCGAGCAGTGGCTTCAGCTAGATATGAGCCTCGTGCATTGCAAATAACAGAGAGAATGGAGAAAGTTGTTTCCCACAGACAACATGAAGTTTAGAAGGCAAAACCATTCTGTAGGAGAAATTTTCAGGTCTGTGCTATCCTAGAAACATAACATAATCCTATTCAGCTAATAGATTCTCAGGGTGCTCTGAGAAGGTTTCTTTAAAGGAAATCTCATTTTCCCACTAGAATGGACAAGGGCAAAGATAATCTTCACTATAATTAGGGAATATATTTTGAGTTAGCCTGATGAACAGTTGTCAGGCTTAATTTGGGTGACTCCCAAACATATCTTGGTGAATGTTCCAGAGACAGGACAAGCTCAGCTCAATAGAAAGAAGAATTTGTCAATAATTAAATCTACCTCAAACTGGAATGGATTGAAAGTACTCCAGCAAAGGCCGAAAGAGCACATCTCAGGCATGTTAAAGATACCATGCCTCATTCATAAGCGGACCTTGAACCTTTACCATAATGCTATAAGAAAGGTATTGGCAGTAGTGAGATATGCCCGGGGGGTGGGAACACAACATCCATAAGGATACCTGATCTCAAACGAGGCAAAGTAGGGACCAAAGGGAGGCCCAAACTTGATCTCTGTGATGTCCACTGGTCTACCTAATCCTGAATTGTATCCCACATCTTTAAAATAAAACATAAATTTTTTAAAAAAGATATCATACCATGAAAAAGAGTTGAACTAGAACCCTGAGATTCTATCAAAATATTTGATAAAAGAATGGAAAAAGTTTCGGTATCTGGAAACACTGAAAATCAGGGTTGCATCAATTCTAAAGTGATACATGGAAAAAGAACGAAACTACCTCTTTTTTCTCTCCACCATCCCACTCAAAAGTCCATAGACATCTGAGCATAGTGCCAAGAAGACAGGATGCAACCCTGGGGACAGCTCATACTTCCAGTGACTTCACAGGCAGCCTGATTGGAAGGAAGACCAAGATGAGTTAAGCCATGAGTTTCTAGTGACCTAAAAGCGCCCTCGCTTATTTGGCTCTGGTGGGAGTCTTCTGTTTTTTTGTTTTGTTTTGTTTTGTTTTCCTGCAGGCCTGCTCTGTTGTTTTGCGGACTTCCAGACGGAGGGAGTTTTCTCCAGTCTATAACCATAACTTCCTAGCTTCACTGCTCTTAACGAGATGACTTTTCGTTAAAATTATGCCAGAATTGTGCTTAATATCTTTGAGCATGAGAGCTGTGGATGGCTTTTGTTTCTAGGTTTTCATCACCTGAATGCCTGCTCCCCTTTCTCCACTTGGCAACCTCTGACTGATACTGTAACTCATTCCTTGAACCCTTCCCTGGCCTTTTTCTGAATCCTTCCCTAGATGGCCTGTCTCTTCTCTGCTCCTACAGAGATGTTTACAGATCTCTGTGAGGGAACGTATAACCAGGGCCCGCTACATAATGTGTGCAACCCAGTGCACATCAAAAATGTGAAGCCCCTTGTTCATAAATTAA
Source organism: Carlito syrichta (assembly GCF_000164805.1). Classification (NCBI taxonomy): domain Eukaryota; kingdom Metazoa; phylum Chordata; class Mammalia; order Primates; family Tarsiidae; genus Carlito; species Carlito syrichta. Next base: position 737,176 of record NW_007247141.1, on the reverse strand, counting down.
GAATTTCAAAGTGGGAACACAGAGAGCATTAAACAAAGGGTGGGGCCGGCTAGGTGTGGGCCCTTTGTAATTGCAAAATCATATGTCCATGAAGACCCTGCCACTTATGGCACTGTAGTAAGATTCTGTGTTACATATTTTGTGTTGATTTTGGGCTGCAAATCACATATCATCTTTTTTTTAGGTGCATCCAAAGATAATC
>NW_007247141.1:733381-736954 GCF_000164805.1 Carlito syrichta | reverse complement strand
CCCTCCCTCACTTTCTCCCTCCCTTCCTTCCACCCTCTCCACCCCCCTTCCTTCCTCTCCCTGTCTCTGTCTCTTTCTCTTTCTCCCCCATCCCACCAACCTCCCCTACCTGAGCCTTTGAATCTTGATAACAAAGATACAAAACCAGAGAAAAATTTGAACACATTAGTTCACTGGCAGCGTCCTCCAAGACTGTTAAGTACCTAGTACTAAAATCCTTAGACAGATGCCTAGCTCTCCCTCTATTTTCTAGCCTGATTCCCTAGTTGCTTCTTTGAGTTTCTGCGGTCTGAAATCAAACAACTCTAGGCATGACAGATATATCGCATTCCGTCACTGGACTGTGAGTTCTTTGGTGTAATTAAAATGGCAACATACATGCATTAAGAAAATCATGCATGCCAACAAAGTACAAAATACTTCATGTACAATATTTCACTTAATCTTCACAGTGAGCTTTCAGGGTAGATAATTCTATCTCCACATTTCAGATGATAAAAATGAGGTTCTAAGAGATCAAATTATTTTCTTAATGTCTCCCAGTTACTAGTTATGGGACCACGATTTTCGACTCAGTTTTTTGCTGACTCCCAAGGTCACGTTTTCCCACTATGCGTGTATTTCTCTTTTTTAGTTTTGAATCGTCATTGTCAAGCACATCGTATTCCCAATAACTCTTCGATGAGTACGTGAAGAAATAGAAGAAAGAATATCCATGCCCACGCTCTTCACCCAGCATCAGGCCATTAACCAATATACAATGGCCCACGGTTTTAAAGTCACCTTTTTATCTCTTGCCTCTCTCATTGTAAAATTGTATTAAAGTCGGGCTCGGTGGCTCAGCCTGTAATCCCACGCTTCAGGAAGCTGAGGTGAGTGGATTGCCTGAACCTGCGGGTTCGAGACCTGCCTGGGCAACTTGGAAGACCTCATCTCTACAATAAATCAAAAATTAGCCGGGTGTGGTAGAACACACCTGTAGTTCCAGCTACTTGGAAGGCTGAGGCAGAAGGATCGCCGGAGCCCAGCAGGTCGAGGTTGCAGTGGCCGGGAGCGGCCACTGCACTCTGGTCTGGGTGACAGTGAGACTCCAACTCAAAAGAAAAAAAAATGGTATTGAAACATAAAATTGTATGAAGACATTGGCAGATCTATCATTTATTTCCAAAATTGCCTTAGCATACCAATAATCTCAGTTTATTTCATGATTTTTTTCTGTGCTCAATTGCAGCTGCCACTTTCAGAGCCAAAGCACAGTGACTAGCACAAATATATATGTCAATTATTGACTCTCAAGGAACAAGTTACACAACTTGAACTATGCCGTCCTCTACTTTAACAGAGACATTCTCACATTATTGCCCTTTTACCCAGAAAGATCTGCAAATTCAATACATGGATTTTCAAAATCAATGAGAGGCTAAGAGTTGGCCTAAAATTGTAATTGTGCCATGGCATAGCATCGAATAGAGAACCAGAAAGACATGTAGGTAGGTAGTTAGAGCAGTTTCAAAATCTATGTGGGGTCTACATAACTATAGTATAAACAGAGGAAATACACTTGGCAGGTAAAAACTAAACCCATTATTTTCCCCCTTATCTGTGTCTAATGACTCAATGTGAATAAGATGTTACTGAGCAAAGAACGAATCTTTGTTGTTCATGCACAGGTTCAGAGGCAAAAAGGAAAAAAAAGAAAAAAGAAAAAGAAAGAAAGAAAAAAAAAAAAAAGGAAAAAATCAATTAATCACAAAAGCTTCCAAACAATGCAAACGGCATTAAGCACAGTAATTATAAGATAAGCATTCGAGCAATTTTCAGTTGATTGGGTGTGGGTGTACAGAAGCAAAACTACAGTTTGCATGCTGTTGCAAGAGTGGCTCACATGCCAATTAGTGGTTATTGCTACTAATTATTAAAAACATTTTTAAGAGTAATTAAAAATTAAATGCACCTGTACGATAGTTCATAACTGTGTTATGGTAAATTGCTCAGAGTTTCCATATCAATCACACAGGAAATGCTCAGCAAGATGAAGTGTCAGGTCACCAAGCATCAGACGCCACACAACCTATGCTTGTGTCCTCCACGTGGAAGCGTAGCTGAGATATGGGTGTTCTGCTCAAAAGTTTCTATGAATGAATGTTACCAGGTCAAGCTAAAGAAGACAGCAGATGAGGGCTTGCTACTTCACTCTGACGTCAGTTTTTACCCTCCATTGCCATAACAGACTGCAGAGAAGAGAAAAAAGTGAAAAACCTCGGCTGAGAACTCTTTCCCTCTTCAAAGCTATGCTAGGGAGGACGGCTCCAAAATTCTAAAATGAATACCAGAATGCTGCTCTCATTTCCACCACTAACTACCCGACCACAGGCACTGCAACTAACATCCTGGTTTCAGCCTCTTTACCTTGAAAACGCGAAGATGGATGAATTCCTTCCAGTGACAAAATCTGTTTCCTAATTAGGTTAATATGCATGCCACATGAACAAGGATAATGGAAGAGAGTTACTGGGTGCTCAGTTTTGGACTTTTCCTTTGGTGGTCGAAATCCTTGACTGCAAGCGAGCCTCACCCGCGGAGTTTTTAAAAACTGTAATACCAAGGCCCATTCCTCAGAGACTGCAACTGAATTGATCAGAGATGGGAACAGGGAACCTCCACAGCTTTTCAAAGATCTCGGGGTGATTGTAATGTGTTTAGAGGGTTGCAAATGACCCTGCATGCCTCGTATCCAGTAGATTGCTAGTTCTGATTTTTAAAAACTATTTTGAGGTATGCATTTTTGTCCCCACTTTCTAGATGAGGACATATACAAATGTCCTTTGTAGCACAATTGTAGCAAAGGTGAGATTCAAATCCAAATGTCTCTGATGAAAAAAACCCAAGGGTCCCGAGTTGTTGTTTTGTTTTGTTTTGTTTTACTTTAAATAGACTATCCATTTTATAAGTTGTGGTTTATTTCCTGCTGTTTCTTCTCTTTGATTCGTATTTATTATAGCATGCATCCTTAAATACCTCTTACTTACATTTTCTTACAGTTCCCAGATATGTAAATGGATAATAACACAATTAGAAGAAAGAATTTGCCTGTGATTCCCGTAAAGGATTTCTTTTGACAGGCTGAAAACAAAATCTCGGAAGTCCAGGTGATGATATTCCAGAAAATCATAGCAATCTAGGTTCTTTCAATAGCCACCTGGACTTTCAAAGCACCTGAGAGATGTCAGCAACGTTGCTGTCTTACACTTGACATGAACAAGGAGGTCACAGAGGTGAAGGGAGCAGCAATGGGAAGTGAAGAGAATTTCTGCTACCCTCCCTGAGCCCTTCAGGGCTCTGTTTCTGTTGGGTTCCTCTTAAGGCTGTCCCTTAATCTATCCTTAGTGATTATCTCACTGGTTCCGGGACATGGTTACCAATTATTTAGTTATTATCTCCACTGAATATCTATTTTCTTTTCAAAGGTAAGAATAATTATGTTCCATCATAATTGTAGATACAACCTTACTCTACCTGGCCAAGGTAAATAAAAATAATCGTGTGTGTGTGTGTGTGTGTGTGTGTGTGTGT
>NW_007247141.1:726342-733361 GCF_000164805.1 Carlito syrichta | reverse complement strand
CCCCCCACACACACACACACACACACACACACACACACACACACACACATCCAACAGTAACACATCCAAGGACAGCATTCACTACTCTTCTTTCTACTGAAAGTCCCACTACCTACCAATTCACATCCCCACTGCCAACTCCCTCACCTGAACGTGAGAAGGAATTGTATTTTCACTCCAGCATGTAATTGGCAGATCCATATTTTGTTTTTGCTTGTTTTTTTCTTTCAGCAAAATCAGTGTGCCTTCTCCCTGACTTTCCCTGCCAAATATATCAGCTTGTGGGAGGTTTATGGATACACAATAATTCATGGGCAACCTGAAAGCTAGGAAGACTGCAAGGAGATATTGGGGGGGGTAGTATTACAGAAAAAGCACAATAGAAAACAGATTTTAGATAATTATTGACGAGATGACAGCGAACATCACCATGATTTGTTTTGCCAGGTTGTGTTTCCAAGATAATGAAGAACTATTAAATAGTTTTCTTTTTTTCTCGGGGATATTAAAGAATAAATGAAATGAATGCACAGCTCCTAATTATAAATAACGATTATGATAAGTTTGAATAGCTAGCTACTCTGTACAACACTCTAGAAATATTTGTTATGCAAATACATACTCTACCCGGTGACTTTATAGATCACTGGCATTAGGTCTGCAGCTATTGTGCAGAGTAGATGGTGACTTAACTCAGCTGGGGGTCATTTTATTGCCAATTTAAGGGGTGTTAAATTAGTGAGTATTTAACTGTCACAAAAACAATTTAGGGCTCAATCCGCCAAAGTATCATTTTTACTAATATTTTAGGGAAATTGAAGAATGGTTCCTCCCGGGGCTGGAGTCTGAGGCTGGAGGCACCACTGTTACCTGGTCCGCACTAATGAAACTTGCATTAGCAAAAGTGGGCTGTGTGCCTACCAAGGACAAAAATAATCTCCTTGAGAACTTGGTATCCTGCTGTAGTTTATTACAGTAAGACCATTTTCACATCCCTCTTCACTGAATGAGATTTTTTTTTCTCACTCCTAACTCTTGAGCCAAATGAGTATAATCCATCCAACATTTCATGGAAGACCTTTGCTGTAAGAGGATTGCACTGAACTCCCAACTTTTTGTTTTAGGAAGAAAACACACACACACACACACATTTCGCCTCCAACATGAGAAACATGATCAACTCCAAATTCAGAAAGATTTACAAATGCCACAACACAGTTATCTACCAGCAAACATATCATTTCTTTGTTTCGTAGGACACCAAGGATGAATAATTCATGAGAGCCCATCTCACATGCTCATTGTGTCTGGTGGCCCAGATCCCGTCCGCCCGGCCCCGGGGAAACTCAGGCGTTTGGGCTGCAGGCGCTATGCTCTGCGGCATCCAGGGACCAGCCATGAGCTCTCGAGTTCCTAGATCTGCACGGGCAGCTCCAGTGGCCTCAGCTGTGAAGACAGCTGTTTGCCCAACGTCTGCGATGGCAGCAATGTGTGGTAGGCATCCCCCTAACAGCAGGAGCCCCTCCACACCACACACCCCCCCCAACACACATATACACCAACTCCCATGCTGTGCATCACACACACACACACACACACCAAAGGGGAGAAGTGAGCCCGGTGATTTAGGGACCAGAAGGAGCCAGGCACCCACGTTCAGAACAGCACTCTATCTTGTATGCAAACTACTGGAACAGAGGCTATAGCCTCTGCCTCCCAACCTTTCTTGTCATTTTTGAATCAAAAGGTTTGTGCATGCGTGAAATTCAAAATGATTTATTGTTTCGTTATTGCCTTATTTACTTACTTAATGGAATGATCGATGTGCCGGGAGCCCACAGACAACTGAGGCTTTTTGGGTTTTTTTAAGATTACCTTAAAGGAAATAGATTGCAAACAGGAGTTTCACTAACACACTAAGTCGGCCTCTCCTTACTGGTTTGTATTTGTGATGAGTTCCTCTTGGCTCCTGCCTGCTACCTTCTCAGGCTACACCTTGACGCAAAATACTGAAACTTGCACACCGTGGCTGGGGTGAAAGAATAAAATATTAAGCGTGAAAGAGTAAAATATGAGGAGAAAATCTGGGTCCGAAGCAGAGTTTCAAGCCAACATAAGCATCGAGGGTAGGCAACTCTTCCATGGTGCTTGAGAACTTGGTATCCTGGACGCGGTAGGGACACTCTGCGACAATGGGAGTTATTAGAATTCCATCTGGCCTCCTTTCTCGACAGAGGGGGGAGGTGCAGACAGAGATGTCCCCCAGTCTGAACTCCCCTTTCAGGCCTAGCGTCATCTGTTTCTCGCATGGATGCTGAGCTCACTTTCATTTTATAAGCACATACTACACCTGAACCAGACGCTGTCATAAAATGAAATTCTCTACAAACATGACAAGGACGGTTCCAAGAAAGATCTCACCAACCCCTTATCAGCATGCCTCTTGAATCGGGCCGATTACTTTATTCGTTGCAATTTTTTAATCTGTCACGATGAACGGGGCCAGATCAAGGCGGAGGGTGGATTTGTTTCTAGATACTGGACGCTGGCTTTGTGCAGAACCCTCGGTTGGATCACTGCTCTGTGCAAGGGACACTTACGTAGGATCTCTGCAACCCCTCTTCCAAACGAACTCGGATTTGACATACTGCAGCGTGGAATGGGAACAGTCATCGGGCGTGCATCAGAAATGCATTTTATTTGGATTCAGTTCAGACTCTGAACGAACCGGTTTCCCGTAAAGGCAGCAGATGGGAGGGAGGCACCCGGAGACGTGTGTGGGGCCTCACACCAGCACCCACCGCCTCTCCGCTGTCCCCAAGCCTACCCCGAGTTAGTTGGTTAGTGAGTTAGCTAATTAGTTAGGCACATTCCAGCTGAAACGGTTCATCATAATGAGCAGATTGAGCCTACCCATCCACCCAAGTGAGGCCCGAAAAACTCCAGGCCAGCCAAGGCAAGGGGGTCCCTGCCTTCTCTTTCTGTCTCCTACTGATTAATGTGGCGAATGTGGCCAGAAGATGGCCCGACGGTTTACAAGCCTGGCAAAGCCGGGGCCAGACCTTCGTTCCTAAAGGTCAGTGAAAAATGCGGGTTGCACCGTCACCAGAATTCTCCGTGGAAGGATGCCTCGCAGTGTCCAGAGCAGCCTCTTAATACAAAATATCAATTTGATTTTCCTCAGGAGATTCGCTCTCCTTTTGCAATGCAAATATTTTCAAGTGTACTAAACACGTTTTAGCACCTCAACATAGGCACTAAAACTATTTGCATGCAAAATTACCCAGAGTAGGCAGACAGGCACAAGCTTATGCTAGCACCATATGTGCTAAAGAATTTGAGCCAGGAAACAACTAGTATCTGGACGTTATTTACAATTTAAATTTAATTTTGCATTATTATTCAAATGAGAGCTGATATATAAGTCTCTATTAAAATTAATGCTTCTCATGGAACAAAATTTCACCTAAAAGGATATTTTTAATAGTGCTGGGTTTTTTTTCTGTTGTTGTTGTTGTTGTTATTGTTCCAGCTCTTTAAATCATTCAAGAAGTACAATATAGCGCGATTTTGCTCCTTGTCTTCCATCTCTACCTGAATGAGTCGTTCATTTGTCTTTCTAGAAAGTTCTCTCAGAAAGAACAGCAGCATTCATTATGATTGGAAGGCCCAGAAAGAACACAAAACATAGACCAAGTCCAGTGCTTTAGAAAGCATGTCATGTGAGAAAATATACACTACCTGGAAATAACTCAGAACGTTGTCCCCATTCAGTTAAAAAACACCTTCCTTCCTTCCTTCCATCTTTCTTTTCTTTCTTTCTTTTTCTTTCTTTCTTTCTTTCTTTCTTTCTTTCTTTCTTTCTTTCTTTCTTTCTTTCTTTTTCTTTCTTTTCTGAGAAGTTTCACATGTTTTGTGAACAAGAGAAATGATTTGAGTTTAGCATTTAGTTTGCAAATTGCAGTGTATCCTATACTGTCCCTGGAAAGTGGCATTTCTTTCTGTGCTAAGGAACGAAATTAGCCCTGTGTCTCTAGTCTGCTCTCCGTGTAGCCTAGTGAAATCTTCAATCTGTTGGCAACTCTTGGGAAGAGTGCTTCACAATCATGTGTTCACTTCTATCAGAACAGCACACTGCTTTATGCTTTATCTTTTCGAGTCATTTTCTACTTCAAGTTTGGGACGATTTCATGTCTTTAATGTCATGGGTGAACATGTGTAGTACATTTTTTGTTCATTTTAGAGAAAAGACAGGTGACTCAATGATGACTTGCAACTCTCTCCAGCCTTTCTCTTACCTAGAGAGTAGACAAGTGAACGTTCAGAGGCAGTTTGAGAGTGCCATCAGCATAATTATTTCCCCAACTCTCTGCCAGTTATCTGCAGATTGTTACAAATGCACTCTGTGTGGACATTACATATCAGGGCTTACTGAGATAAAGGTAATACTTGGTGAGGTACTTAGAAATTGTTACTTAAAAATCCACTTGAACTGAAATCTAAGAATAAGAGGAAAAGTATCTTTCAAACACTAAGCCATGAGCGCGTCCTTTGAAAACTATAGCGATGGAAATGAACTTGGGGTGAAGGGCGTATTAGAAAAATCAACATGCTATATTTCACCACAAGAATGGGGTCAAATATATTCAGAACATGGACTACAGAGATTAAGTCCCCCTGGAGTATAGATACTCAAATTTATTAGACATCTAGCCTACATAATTTTCTCTTTTGAAAACTTCAAGTATCATTCTAAGTCAAACATCTTTTTTGCTTTCTTTTCTTTCTTTCTTTTACGAGCCGGAGGGAGAAGCTGCTTTCTTTCCTGACTCGAGATCAGTCTTGGAAATGTTGAATCATTGCCTAGGTGCATGAACTCAATTCTGAGTCGCTTCACTTTATAGCAGCCAACGTTTCCATAGCACAAGCTCTCTAACAGGGGCCCACAGAAGAACCAGAAATGTGTGGTTGTGAAGAAAGTTTAATGGGAATGGAAAATCTCCACGTGTACATGTCTATTCTTGCATATTAATATCATTACATTTAAACGGTGGTTTGATTTCAAACATTGAATTAATTAAGAAGAGAACTTCCAGGTCGAGTTGTAATGCCAAATCAAATGCCAATGGCTCCCTCTACTGGCTACTAGGGGAAAATATTTGATCTCTATCAATCAGAAATTTGCTGTTTGTTTATTTTAAGAAGCTTCTTCACCAAATTAAATTTTTCTGAAAAATGGCTAAGCTTTTTGGTAAACCTAAAAGATGTTCACTTGTACTTCTGGGAAGAAAAATACTAAGACTGTTAACATTAGAACTTGACAGTTATGTGAATGTTCTACCATCAGTAAATAATTCCTGTCCCCACTAAAAAGCATCTGGTCATTTTCTTGCCTGGCACGCTCTATTGCATTGAATTTGGGTTCAGTTGAAAATATAATTAGGATTAGGTTTAGGGTTGCATTTTCTCAAACCTGACACGAATATCAAATTTGTTTTCCATCTGAGAAATCTTAATGGACGTATCAAATATCTACATGATACTTTTTTGTCTCTTCTAAAAAGAAAAAGAAACTATCTTTATTGTTGTTTTATTAAGGGTAAATAGATAACTTGTAAATTGTTTATTGCTTGGAAGCATAGACACAGTTGGATTCTTTTATTTAAACTCTAACATTTGATGTAACAGTTTAATGAGGGCAAAGTAAAAAATAAAATATATTTTTCTCAAGGTTCTTGCCCAAACCTTCTTGGAGATTACCACTTTCCACCACGTGAAACAATCAATCTATTCGGTTTCACTCATTCAGAGCTGTCTCGGGCTCAAATCCTCCACCCCACCACTCTTGGCCTCATGTTCACACAGCCATATTCCCCGAGCATAAATGGAAAATGTAATCGCACACTCAGAAGTTTTCCAATACCACTCATTTCAACGAGTGAGACTTGACAAGGTTAACATGATAGGCTCATGTGAGAGGTTTTTGAATTTTGACGTAAATGCACTGTGAAGGAAAACCTTTCTTCCTCAGAAAGGAAGAACAGAGCAGCGCACAGAGGCACAGAGGCTTCTCTCCCTTCCTGTCCTCTTCCCATATAAACTTGGAAAACAAACTTGTAATTTTTTAAGATTACTTAGACAGAACAATGCTTTCACTCTTTCTCATTTGCTCACAATCTCTTCTCCCCTTTATACACACCCACACTCCCCCCCACACACACATACACACACATAGACACACACAACTGCCTCAAAATGTACATATGCTTCGTCTTTAGGGTGAGCCATTTCTGTTACAAGAACCATCCTGCATCTTAAACTTGGTATCTTAATTTAGGAAATTACACTCATTTCCTAAAGCTTTCATAACTGGTGTCAAAGCCATGGAGAATCTTTTCATGACACGTTCTTTGTTTAACAAAATAATTATAGTTGAATTATTATGCATACTGACATACAAATTTGGGGGGAGATTTCTTATTTCATTAATTCTCTCGAAACACAAGTTCTCTTTTAAAAGTTTAATTTTTGAAATGTGAAGTTGAAAATTTGGCTATGGAGTCAGACAGGCCTCCTGGATTCAAACCTCCTCACTGTCCTTTATTAACTCTGTGACCCAAGGCACATCACTTGAACTTGGTGATCCTCAATTTCCCCATTTGTAGAAAGGGAATAATAAGACATCTCCACCTCATTGGCTGATTTATTAAATATGTTATGAGATAGTAAGTATAACATGCTTTAGTGAATGCCCAGTACATAATAAACAACCAATATTGCTAGTCCTACTCAATAAACAAGGGAAAGTCTTATGTAAATGAATCAATGTAACTGGCAATTTTATTTCCTGGAAAAAAAATATTATCATAGTTACTCAAGGGAGCTCTGAATACTAATGACTTAGAAACTGAAAAGTAGACTTGATCTGAAATAAAGGTTTAAAGGTGATGGGCGTGCCAGGCTCAGTGGCTCAGCCTGTAATCCCATGCCTTGGGAGGCTAAGGTGAGTGGATTGCCTG
>NW_007247141.1:713570-726066 GCF_000164805.1 Carlito syrichta | reverse complement strand
AAAAAAAAAAATAAAAATAAAAATAAAGATAAAAAAGTAAAGGTGATGGGCAAGACACACAGACTTCTTATCTGGCAGAGCACATCAGAGCATCTTCTCTTTGGTGCCGTTTGCAGGAGAGCAACGAATTAGAATCTGGAACCCAGGAATAAAGTTGCCCTTAATGAGCCTTCCAGAGGGAACACCCACTGGACAACGTGTCAATGTCAGGTTGTGAATCACTGGAAGCATCAGTTGAAAACCCAGGCCCGGAGGTCCATAGACAGATTTTATTCCAAAACCACCTTGGCACCTACTTGCTCTGTGACCTCGACCAGTCCCTCTGTTCTACAAAATGAGAATATTGACGAATTCACAGAGCCAGATGGATGGTGGTAGAAGGACGGTGTGATCGACCTCCTTCCTTCTTTGCTGCCTTTCAACCCTCATCTTTGTTTCTTCTTCTCCAGCAAGCTGACTTTCTTGGAAGCATGACCTTCATCTGGGCCTCATGCCCTTTCGCTGTTATCTATTGAATGCCAATCTTCCTGCCTGCTCAGCAGATTCCTTCTACTGTCCTTCAACTACTATATACTTCTTCTTCACGGTGGCACTTACTGCAGATTTGATTGACAGTTTCTCTGCTAGACTATGCCTCATCTGAGGGCAAGGGGTGTCTGTTTTGTTCACCATTGCATCCTCATGCCCATCAAAGAGTAGTTGCCTCCCAACTATCTGTGGATTAAATACATGGAAACCCCGCCCATAATAGGTGTTGGAAAATGGCAGTAATTACTACAAAATCCTAGTGTTAAAAGGACCTTAGAGGTCCTCTAGAAGTTACTCCAAACCCCTTTTCCTTCAAATGGGTCTTCAGTAGGTTGACCCCCTTTAAGATTAGTGAGCGGGAAAGCAAGACTTCAGAACCAATGGGTACCTAAAAAAATCTATGCCCTAGCCGGGCTCGGTGGCTCAGCCTGTCATCTCACGCCTTGGGCGGCCGAGGTGAGTGGATGGCCTGAGCCTGTGGGTTCGAGACGGGCCTGGGCAACTTGGTGAGACCTCATCTCTACAATAAGCCAAAAAATCAGCCGGGCATGGTAGCGTGCACCTGTAGTTCCAGTTCTTTGGAAGGCTGAGCGGAAGGATCGCCGGAGCCCAGTAGGTCGAGGCTGCGGTGGCCGGGAGTGGCCACTGCACTCCAGTCTGGGTGACAGAGTGTGACTCCAACTCAAAAAAAAAAAAAATCTATGCCTATTATCCATATAGGTGTCCACATTTCCCTTGGTTTTCCTAAGTTGCACTCCATCTTATAATTAAGACACTCTCTCAGTTGCAACGAGCTATGACTGTGATGATAGTAACTCTGAAGTGTGCATTCCAACGTGGGAATTTATGCAGTGGTAGCACTGGAAATTATTACTTTGGGAAGAGAATCCTGTTGGGATTTCTGTGTGACTCTTTGTACACCGTGAAAGGCTGTGCGTACTTGTGGAGGGGAGAGTCCCTGGAACTGCATTCTCAGACGTTCCTCCGTCTTCTGTTTGCATACCTACTCCACTCCCCACCCCCTTTAAAATTCTGTCGCTGGATAGAAGGGGCACTAATGCCTGGGAAATATTTTAATGCCATCATAAAAGTCACAGACGGCGTGGCAATACAAGATAGAAAGTGTAGTGGCAAAACCGCAGAACATTTACATTTTTTTTTCCACTCATTAAAAAAAAAAGACCTTAGATGAAGGGCAGGAAATGTTGCCACTTTATTGCCCTTTTAGTCAAATGCCTTTGCGGACATATCCCTTTAAGCTGTATTATTAATATTGATCCCTTGGGACCTGACACAATTTCTACCTTCTCCTGGTTCTGACTATCCCAGGATCCAATAGCCTTTTCTCTGAATACCCATCATGACGGTTTGCTTGCTTTTTTCTTTGGCTAATGGTTTTGGAGGTTTGTTTTTCTCACTCAACTACCTGGGAGGGTTCGGGACACTGAGGATTGGGAACACCATCTGGAGAAAGACAAGGCAAGGAAACTGGGTATTGCTGAGGCACACGTGGGTTTGAGAACAGAAAGATTCAGTTGGAATTTCATTCCGCGACCCTTGCTCCCATTGAGAACCTGGCCCAGAATCTAGGCTTCATTTATCACAGCACGAGGACAGGGACCTTATCTTTCCAAATTATTGTTGCAATTAAAATGATTAAAATGTGATGACCTACCAATAGTTTGCCTTATCACATGTCTTCCTACCAAGTCACTGGCTTTAAATCTAATTAAATTAATTCTCACACTTTAAAGGAAAAAAAAGGATCTCACTCTATTGCCCAGGCTGAAGTGCAGTGGTATAATCATAGCTCACTGTAGCCTCAAATTCCTGGCCCTTAGTGATCCCTCTACCTAAGCCTCCAAGTAGTTTGGGACTACTTGGAGGCTTTACACCCAGATAATTTTTTTTGGTAGAGATGGGAGACAGGGTCTCACCATGTCACCCAGGCTAGTCAGAAACTACTAGCCTCAAGCAAGCAAGCAAGCCTTCTGCCTCAGGGTCCCAAAATGCTGAGATTACAGGTGTGATATCTAACCCTGCCTGGCTAGAAATCTCACATTTTTAATTTTTTTATTTATTTTGTTTATTTTTATTTTTTTGAGTAAGAGTCTTACTCCGTCGCCCAGACTGGAGTGCAGTAGCCGCTCCCAGCCACCGCAGCCTCGACCTGCTGGGCTCTGGCGATCCTTCTGCCTCAGCCTTCCAAGTAGCCGGAATTACAGGCATGCGCTACCACGCCCGGCTGATATTTTTTAAAAAATTTATTGTAGAGATGAGGTCTCGCTGCCCAGGCAGGTCTCGAACCTGTGGGCTCAGGCAATCCACTCACCTCAGCCTCCCAAAGACGCAGGATTACAGGCTGAGCCACCGAGACCGGCGAAATCTCACATTTTTTAGTAGAACTTTTTAAAAATTAGTATTATCTGATTATAAAACATAAACATGGTTTTTAGAAAATTTGTACAACTCATAAAAGTATAAAAGAAGAAAATATAATTAGCAATTGTCATAGTTGAAGAATAACTATGTGCAATGATCATACAGTTTGTTGTATATTCGTGTTATCCCCATTAATGATGGCCGCAACCCTGGAGGTTGATACTAATATTGTTTGCATTTCATATGAATCAACGAAGGCAAAGTGTACCACCTGGGAGCACACAATAAGTGATGAACTTCAGAGTCAAAATCAACAGCTCACTCTGTAGTATAACTGCCATGCGCAACTCCCAATATCATCCATAGATCAGTCATGTCCTATCCGTAGAGCAAAAATTCACCCTGTTAAGATATTTTGAATTCTACTACACAATCATAAAAAAGAAGGAAATCATCTTGTCTTTTGTAGCAATGTGGATGGAACTAGAGACCATCATCCTAAGTGAACTGCCTCAGAAACAGAAAATCCAATACCGCCTGTTTTCACTCACACGTGGGAGGTAAATGGTCACAAAGATGGAAATAAATAATACTATAAGAAAAGGATTGGGCCAGGCTTGGTGGCTCAGCCTGTCATCCCAGCACTTTGGGAGGCTGAGGTGAGGGAATTGCCTGAGCCCGGGGGTTTGAGACCAGCCTGGGCAACTTGGTGAGACCTCATCTCTACAGTAAATCAAGGAAAACTAGCCAGGCATGGTGGCACATGCCTGTAGTTCCAGCTACTTGGAAGGCTGAGGCAGAAGGATCGCCTGAGCCCAGCAGGTCGATGCTGGGGTGGCCGTGAGCGTGCCACTGCACTCCAGCCTGGTGATGGAGTGAGACTCTGATTCAAAAATAAAGAAAGGAATTGGCAGTAGCGTGAAACTGCCAGGGGAGGGGCGGGTCATACCTCACCAACAAGGGTACCTGTATAATGACCATTTGTATACCTAACCCTGTATTGTACCCCACATCTTTAAAATAATTTTTTTTTAAAAGATGGAAGTAATAGACACTGGGGTCACCAAAAAGCAGGGAGGTGAGAAAGGGTTTTGATCCCGAAATTATCTACTGGGTACTATGTTCGCTATCTGGGGAACAGGTCACCTGAGAACCAGTCCTCACAACTACACAACGCGTTCATGTAACAAACATGCATTTGTGCCCCCTGCATCTAAAATGAAAATGGAAAAAAGATATTGTGCATTCCAATATAACCTTCCAATTATAAATTCACACATATGCATATGCATACATATACATGTAAAGAACTTTGGGGGTTTTTTTAAATCGAGTCATAGTGTAAATATAAGTTTTTCTTCCACTAATATTCTGTTTGGGACACTCTAATGGTATAAACATTCTTTGGATATACATTATTGGTAATAATTACATTTTGCATTTTTTCTCCTCACTGAATCTTCTCTTGGACTTTCAAATGATTCCCAATCCTTAGCGTATAATTTTCTTCAGGTAAAATTTACCACAAACTCGGATTCTGAACATTATAATTTTCAATATGCAAATTGCTTATCAGAGTAAAGAAATAATTCCATCATTCACCAGAGGTGCCATTTATGCTTCAGAACTTGTAAAAAAAAAAAAAAAAAATTATAATCTTCTGCCAGGCCAAGTTTTGAATCTTGCTTGAAAAAATAGACAACCCTGTTAATTTAATTCAGCCCACTGTACCAAAATGTGTTACCAATGTGACTGTAGGCCAAAAAGGAATTGTCCTGTATCATTTCAACAAGTTTTGCCACTGGTTGAACAGAGACAATGCGATGTGGCTGGACATGGAGACAAAAGGTCTGGAAGTCTAACCACAGTTCCCACTTAATACTGTGTGACTTTGAAAAAGTAAATTGATCTCTGGGAGCCTCAGTTTCCTTATTATAAGTTAAAATTGCAATATTTTTTCTACTGTTGTGTAGGACAGTCATGAGAATTAAATGCTAGAACACTTTCCTCACCCCACATTATTTATGATTACTACTACTACTACTACTATTATCTAGACTGACTTAAATAACCATAAATCCATCCATAATTTTAAAAAATCAGAGAAAATTACTGAGTTTATTCTTTTAAATGTGTAGAAACATCTACAAAATGCATAAAGGGTCTATCCGTTCTGGAAAGAAGTTAACAGGGAATTGATTTGTTTTTAATGAGATATCTCTAAAGATGCTTTTTTTTCTGGCATTGAATTATGTTTGAAACTTAAAATCACTTCTGTGTTTTTAATCATCCTCACTTTTCCTTTTCTTGGCTCCATAACACAAAGCTTCATACTCCTTAGAATACAGATTGGGCAAAAAATAGCCATAGTTGTTCCCTTAAATGCAGGCTTGGTGCTTTCTCTGGCTGTGGCTTCTACGGGTTCTTTGTGACTTGAAGGAGAATGTCTTGCCCAGGAAACAGATGACCTTCAGTAGGGTAAGTTGGCATGGGTACATTGGGACCCAACTCTGCACCCATAGGCCCTTTCTTGGTCACATTGCATTCTCCTGACTCCTGGGTGTTGGCCTACTGTGTAAATAGCCACGTTGGATATAGAGTGAAACTGCTCCTGTGTGGGTATCTACTATCCTCATAAAAAATTGTCTGAGAATTATATCACAATTGGTATTTTAGTTGCAGTTTCTGTTCTCTATATTTTTCTGAAACTTTAGTTGTCACATTATTTATTTTCTCTTGAGGATTCTTTGGGAATATATTCCTCAAGAAGTTTAAAACTACCTTAGTGTTACAAGAGTGCAAATCTGGGCCAACACGGTGCAATTTGGGGTCTGATTGCCTTCTTTGTTGAACTTTTACCTGGGCTTTATTTCAATTGTTTGTGTCATGGTAGACATGGTTCCACCAGTCACATATCTCCAAATGATGGACTGCTGTAAAGACCTTTCTTTCTCTCATCTTTTGTTCTTAAATATCTCATGTGTCCTGCTTAGTAGACTTTTGAAAAATGAACCTTGCTTTCTGGAGTCATAAGTTTAGCACCTCTCCATCCCCATGATAATGAGATTGTAGTCTTATATTTTAATCCAAGCCTGAAATCCCAGAAGTAATATATTTCTTATAATTTGTGCTGCACATGTGGTTGTAGGATTCCTGCACAAGAAGTAAATAATGATTATGGTGTACCTCAGTTATATAAATGTTTAAATAAAAGCAAAGAAGAAGAAAAACAGAAGAAGGAGGAGGAGGAGAAGAAAATCTTATTAAGGTTGGCTTTCCATGTGGTTTACAGCTAACATGCCAGACTGCAGGCTTTAACCCACCTCTTTAAGAGAATTCCAGCTCTTGTGGTTACTTGCCCTCAAACTTCAACACATCACTATTTAGTCTTCTATTATGTTTGAATGAAGAGACTGTCAAATAAAAACTGTTAAGGCAATTTTATTTGAAAAGGAGACATAGGTGGTGGTGTGGGCCAGGTACCGGGTGCCGAGAGGCGGGTGATCTCTGTTGTCTTTTCCCAAGAGATGCCCTGAGAATGGCAGATGTTCCTGCATGTGGATGCCAAATTTGGAGCAGTGGTAAATTGTAGCTGCTTTTGCAGGGGCGCCCTAGGTGCTTGATTTTGTATCTCCCCTCAGTCTGACATTTGCTCACCCACTTGCATACACATGCATGCAGACTCGTCCTGATGTACGTACACTCACCTATGCATAGACTCACATACTGCAACCAGTTTCTTCATCATCTTGCCCCTGGGCAGAGGATAACTTATTCAGTAAATGGTGCTGGGGAAACTGGCTGACCACATGCAGAAGACTGAAACAGGACCCCTAGCTATCACCATACACAAAACCAACTCTACATGGATCAAAGACCTAAACATAAAGCCTCAAGCTATAAGAATTGTAGAAAATGCAGGAGATGCCCTTACAGAAATTGTAATAGGCAACCAATTCCTGATCAAAATCCCAGATGCCCATGCCATAAGAGATAAGATAGACAAGTGGGATCTCATCAAACTGAAAAGCTTCTGCAAAGCAAAAGAAAACATCAAGAGAGCAGGGAGACAGCCCACAGAATGGGAAAAAATATTTGCCAACTGTATATCTGACAAAGACTTATCATCCAACATCTACAAGGAACTCAAACATGCTGAAAGGGAAAACAGCAACAACAAAACGAGCCCTATTAAAAAGTGGGAAAAGATATGAATAGACACTTCTCCAAAGAAGGCATACAAGCAGCCAACAGATACATGAAAAAATGCTCAGCCTCACTAGTTATCAAAGAAATGCAAATTAAAACCACACTGAGATATCACTTAATTCCAGTCAGGATGGCCATCATCAATAACTAAAAAAACAACAGCTGCTGGAGAGGAAAAGGGAGCACTTCTACACTGTTGGTGGGAGTGTATACTAGTACAAGCTCTGTGGAAAACAGTTTGATGACTCCTAAAAATCTAAAAATCAACCATCCATATGACCTCACAGTCCCCCTCCTGGAAATATACCCAGAAGAACTCAAATAAAAAAGATACCTGCACACACATGTTTTTTGCAGCATTATTCACAATAACAAAAACAGGGAACCAACCATGCTGCCGAAAGTGGACTGGATAAACAAAATGAGGTATATATACACAATGGAATATTACACAGCCATAAAGAAGGACAAAATTATGGACTTCACAGCAACTTGGAGGGATTTAGAGTCTATCATACTCAGTGATCTATCACAGAAACAAAGAACTGAGTACATGTTCTCACTTACAAGCAGACCTTGAACATTTATCGTCACACTAAAAGAAAGGGTTTGGAAGTAGCAGAATGCTGACAGGGGAAGAGGCGCCCATGACATCAGTAAGGGTACCTGATCTCAAATCAAGCGATGTGGGGACCAAAGGGAGGCCCCAACTTTACCTGTATGGTGACCATTTATCTACCTAATCCCGAATTGTACATCTTTAAAGTAAAAAAAGAAGAAAGAAAGAGAAAAGGAGATATAAGTATAATATACCATCTGCCTCTTCTCATCCGCTTGACAAGATTCTCCAGACTATTCTGCTTCAGCAACTATGGCAGGACATTCTTGCGTTATTCGAAGGAGGAATAAGGAAAGTGATGGTGAGAGAGGGAAGAAAAAGAGCTTTGCCAGGTCTCCTCAGGACACGGCTCCGAGCAAGATAACTGATCTCTTGTAACCTCAGTTTCCTCACTCAAGGAGATATTAGCAGAGCCTGCCTCCCAGCGAGTTTGTGGGAATTGAGAGCAGAAGTGAATTGATCTGACTGTGAGCCGTTTTGGCAAGAGTGGCCATTCCAGGCCTGGCAGTGCAGCTGAAGTTGGCTGAAGTTGGCCACCTTGAGCTTGGCTCAAGGTCCTCTGTGCTAAGCAATGGGGTTAGGGAGTCAGAAAACGGAGGATATCAGAGAAAGAGAGTGTTGAGTAAAACGGCAATGTAAACATAAACCGGTACTTACAATTTCTTCATCTTGGGTGACATTGAACAAAGTAAAAGAGTCAAGGTACATTGGAGCCTCCTGATCACTCTTGATTAGTTGCAAGCCAGGGCAGAGTCCCTAAAAGAAACTCGCAACCAACCAATCATGTTTTTTTGAGCAGTTACTTCTGAAGATTTGATCGGTGTTTACGCACCCGTTGTTTTTCCCTTTGCTTAACAGAGTATCTGGCAAATTGGGTGCACCCAACAAATAGTTTTTGAATAAATGCATATTTTAAATATCTCGAGCAATCAGTCTACCAAAAAATATACCACAGTTCATTTAAAAAACAGTAATTAGCCACATGGAGATACCACCTACCTCAAGTAAGAATGGCCATCATTAATGAAACAAACAATGACAGATGCTGGTGAGGATGCACAGAAAAGGGAAAAGGCTAAAAAGGAAACGACAAACAGCCCCATTACAAAGTGGGCAAAAGATATGAATAGACACTTCCCAAACGAAGATATACAGCAGCCAACAGATACATGAAAAAATGCTCAGCCTCTCTAATCGTCAAAGAAATGCAAATTAAAACCACACCGAGATACAACCTAACTCCAGTCAGGATGGCCACCATCACTAACTCAAAAACAACAGATGCTGGAGAGGATGTGGTGAAAAGGGAACGCTTCTACACTGCTGGTGGAAATGCAAACTAGTGCAACCTCTTTGGAAGACAGTGTGGTGATTTCTGAAAGAACTAGAAATTGACCTTCCATATGACCCAGCAATCCCCCTACTGGGAATATACTGGGCGGAACTCAAACATCACTCTACAAAAAGATACCTGCACAAGCATGTTTATTGCAGCACTAGTCACAATAGCAAAAACATGGAACCAACTGTGCTGTCCATTGAAGCTGGACTGGATTTTTAAAAAAGTAAAGTATACAAATACACAAAGGAATATTCTGCAGCCATAAAGAAGAACAAAACTGTGGACTTCACAGTAACTTGGATGGATTTAGAGTCTATCATACTCAGTGATCTACCACAAAAACAAAGAACAGAGAACCACATGTTTTCACTCCTAAGTGGACCCTGAACATTTACCATCACACTATAAGAAAGGGATTGGCAGTAGTGGGATACTGCCGGGGTGGGGGTGGGGACACAACATCAAGACAGGTACCTGATCTCAAACCAGGCAAAGTGGGGACCAAAGGGAGGCCCAGACTTTATCTGTACGATGACCACTTGCATACCTCATCATGAATTGGACCCCACATCATTAAAAACAATAGAAATTAAGGGTTTTTGTGCAAACACTGGAATATAATACTCAGTCAAACATTGCTCTCGCACAAACATATTTGGAGAGGAAAATATGGATGTTATCAACAGTGCAGTGAGCCGACTCATCCTTTCACGAAAGTCAGTTGTTATAATGGCTATCCAAAAATATACCACAGTTCATTTAAAAACCAGTAATTAGCTACATTGAGATACCATTTAACCCAAGTAAGAATGGCCATCCTTAATGAAACAAACAACCACAGATACTGGCAAGGATGCGCAGGAAAGAAATGTTACAGACTGGTTGTTAAAAACAGCCATTGCTAGATAATAAATATTAAATGCAATTATTTTTTTGAGTTGGAAGTCTCACTCTGTCACTCACTCCAGACTGGAGTGCAGTAGCATGCTCCCGGCCACCGTAGTCTCTACCTGCTGTTCTCTGGCGATCTTGCGCCTCAGCCTTCCAAGTAGCTGGAACTACATGCACGTGCTACCGCGTCCAGCTAATTTTTGATTTATTGTAGAGACGAGGTCTCGCCAAGTTGCCCAGGCAGATTTCGAACCCGCGGGCTCAGGCAATTTATACTTAAGCGTTATCATTTACGAATTGTTTTACTACATTATACTATTCCCTATGCTCTTTGGGTTATTCACATCTATTGGATATGTATGGTGAAAATAATGTATAACAGTGTGTTATTGTATATCTCTTCCCAAGTCTGTGTTTAGTGACATCCCACTGGTAGTTTAAAATCTGCTATGTGGGAGCATTTGTACCCTCCCAAAAAATCAGCAAATGTTACAAATTAGCTCTTTTTTCCCTTAAGATCTGGTTGTTAAACAAGCAGACCATTGGCAGTATCTCAATGGAAGATTAAAACAATAGATACTACATTGCATAACTTATTTACACTAAGATCAAAAAATGCTTCATATGCTTGAATACGCATTATCTCACTTCAAATGAAGAAATAGAAACTTCAGTTCACACAGCTGTTAAGAGATACAGACAGAAGCAGAACAAAACATTACAGATTCTGATTTGACCACTCCTTCACCCACCAAGAAACCCTACTTTGGGACAAAAAAAATCTGTGGTACCTGGGCTCAGCAAAGTGTATGGGGAAGGTTGACTATTGATTTCTGCAGGAGTTAGGGAGGGGTAAAGATGGCCAGTCTCTCTGCTGTTTGACTCTTTTGGCTTCCTTCTCGCTGTCTTCTATGAGAAAATATGTATTTAAGTATCTGGTGAATGATATAAACGGCAAGTCTAAATTGCACTGTGGATTTATTTGATCTTGTCTATATCAAATCCTAGAGAAAAAAGTCTTGATCACTTCAGGGAGAGGATGGGATTTGAATGGAATCTAAAGAATGAAAAGAATCCATTTGGGTGAGAGAAAAGAGCAAAACATCAACAGATACGAGAAGAGATGGCAATGCTGTGATCATCCTGGAGAAAAATAAAGAATCCAGTTTGGCTGGAGTTTGGGGTTTATAGACGAGCAGAAGGACTAGAAGACTAGATAGAAACTGATCACCAATAATCCTAAATGATCGTATTGAACTTTGATAATAAACTGGCACAGGTTTGGAGGAGATGAGAAATGAAGAAGAAAAGGAGTTTTAGTGCTTGCTTTAAAAAGTTTATTTTTAATAAGTATGCTTGCAGTATACACTTAATTGGTAATATATGATCATTTAATTTACCTCACTCTATGCAAAGTGGACCCAAATAGATACTGTTTTTAATTTATTAAGAATGTAGAAGAGGTCCTCTCTCCAATGCTGCTACGTCAAGAACACGAGAAGTCACCCATGGCTTACTTCAGAAAATATTAACAATACACATAAAATTACACCATAAAAGCTTGAGACATGGTACAAAAATGTAATATTTCCATACCAGTTTCCAAAAAAATTTATAGCTACAATATTGTCTTGGGGGAAATCACAATATGTGCACATTTGTAATCATTGCAAAAGTTACTAAGATTCATTCAATATTGCACGTAGACTGTAGATTTACACAAGCCGATATTCAAGAAATTGAGTCTGAATGATATTATCAGCTCAGCTAATCAGCTGAAACAGACAATGAAATGCAGCATACTGGGGGACTTTTCTTATTTTTATAAGAAATGAAATATTCTGTTTCCACTTTAACGTCTCAGAACTGGTGACTCTACTGCAGCACGTTGTACCTGTTACACTTTTTGTGCATGAGGTAGCATCCTCTCAGTCTTCCTGACTTTGAGTTGACAAGCACTCAATTACAATATAGATCCTAAGCAAGCTCAAGACAATCATTATTTTTTTTAAAAAACAAAGGCGTCCCTCATGGAAGATGAAAGAACACTATACATTTAAGAGTGCATATCAATGAGGAGTTTCACCAAAAGGAAAAAACAGCTTTGGCACCAGAGGGGGAAAAATTAGTTGAGCATACTGAAAAACAAAGTGGAATACAAAAAATACATTTTATGAGACTAACAAGAATTATATCTACTGAATTCAGGAGCTCATCACTAGAAAGTAAGCATAAACTTGCAAATCCCATGTCCCCTTTTTGTTCTTTATCATAATTAAAATTTTAGTTTTCATACTGTCATGGAAGGAGAGCCAATAAAACAATGATTAAAGAATTATTCTACGCAAATGCCACAAATTTCAAATGAAAAAGAAAACTCAACAGGACCAAAAGTTCATATTACTGAATACCTTTCAATGGTTCAATTTTTTTTGTTTTTGTTTGTTTGTTTGTTTTGAGTTGGAGTCTCACTCGGTCGCCCAGACTGGGGTGCAGTGGCCGCTCCCGGCCACCGCAGCCTCGAC
>NW_007247141.1:706854-713550 GCF_000164805.1 Carlito syrichta | reverse complement strand
ACCACGCCCGGCTGATTTTTTGATTAATTGTAGAGATGAGGTCTCACTGCCCAGGCGGGTCTCGAACCCGCGGGCTCAGGCAATCCACTCACCTCAGCCTCCCAGAGGCATGGGATTACAGGCTGAGCCACCGAGCCCGGTGGTTCAATTTTTAATCAATAAAAATGTATGGCATAGGATACAAAATCTTACCGTATAGACTTTCTTGTCATATTCTCACCCAATTCCAGAAGCACACAAAGATATCTTTAGAAGAATTTAAAGATGGGGGACCTATTGACTTGTTTTGCCTTTTCTGGTTTTTTTTCAAAGAGCTTTAATTTTAAGCAAGACCTCACACGATCACTCAGTGGCGGTATTCAGAATGAGCTAGAGTGCGAGCAGAGAGAACAGAGACAGGAAGAAAAGCCAGGGACATCTGATTGTTTTCTTGTGTCCTCATTTTTGTGCAGAGGAAACTGTGCTGAGGGCAGGCATTCAAGCACAGCTCAGACCCGCCATTGGCTTGATGTGTGCATCTCATTAGTCACTCACTACACCTCATTCCTTCGAACATAAAAGCTGGTTGGGACCCTGCAAAGGAGGAACTTAATGGCGTGGTTCAGAGCTCAGGCTTCTGAGCAAGGCTATCTGGATGGAAACCTGGACTCCTCTGCTTTTCCCCACTGAGACTGTGTCATTCGCTTCAGCTTTTCTTTTCTATAAAATGTTGATACTCAGGGTACCTACTGTACCCTTAGTAAGAAAGGGAAGAAGAAAGGGATGGCCATGATGTATGTAAAGTATTTAGAACACCTCCAGACACACGTCGAACAAATGGACTGTTAGTAGTAGAGCGAACTGACGCTGGTGGCCAAAGAGAGTGTTCTAAGATCAATTTGACCACAAGAAACAGATACTACAATACTACTATAAGTCATTCTGTGACAGAAACGCAAGTCATCTGAGGTTGGCTTTGATGTGGAGGATGCAAGCACACACGCAGGCACCTCCCCCCCTTATGTATAAACTGCAACGATCGCGTGACTCTCCTTCCGCTTAGATTCCATCACTCCAGTCCTGCTCCTTCTCTCTCTGAAGGTACCATTTTCTGCAGCGGATGAGAGCTCCATCAGTCATCAGTTTTCTTTCCTCTCACTAAGGTCCTCTGATTCTGCTGGAGAGAGGAGAAGGGCAGACAAGCAGACGACCCCATCTGTGGTTCTGGACACGAGGATGACCAGGGTAAGCGAGAGCTAAGCAGAGCCAACACAGGAAAGTCCCTGGGCCTGGAAAACGAAGGGCAAGAACAGAGAGAAGGCTTGAGGACATTCTTGAGGAGTGTATATCCAATAGTGGGAGAAAAAGGAGGATATAGCCAAAGCCCTTCTGGAAAGAAGGTTATTATTTTTCTACCCCACCTCACTTCCACCTTAGATGTTATATTGACAAACTAAAGCATTCTTTTGCCTCCAGATAAGTTGGCTGGATCAGAGTTTTAAAAAAAGGGGGGGGGGCGTGCCTACAGTGTTTGATCCAGGGAAGCTTCATGAAGAGGTGGATGAAATGTGAAATATTTAGATTCCTAGGGCAGCTGTTGCTTAGGCATCTACCTGCCTATTGTCCAAGAACTCACAGAGAAGGCCTCCTACCAAGATCAAAGCAACACTATTCACACTTTAAAATGGAGTTATTGTGGAAATCAACTTTATAAATGCTTCCAGAGAGAAGTGAGGCCTTCCTTTTCAAAAATGTTTATTTGGTGATATTTTCCTAATTTTTCCGCTCTGTGTCACAATGGATATATTTGCTTATTTGCATTTATGCTTAGGATACCACAGGAGAGGTTTGTTTGATTTTTTTAAAAGTTCTTCCATATTATCATGGTCCCTAGACTTTTATATTATTTACGAGTGGCAATAAATATAATAGTCAGTATTACGTGTGCCAGTCTCTATATACACATCACCTCTAAATTTTATAGCAATTCTGCAAACATGGCATTTTTCTCATCCTACAGAGAAAAAAATCTGAGGTTCCAAGTTTCAATGACCAGCCTATGGTCACTTAGCCAGTAATTGATGGAATCAGAGATCATCAATTCATGTTCCACCGATTCCAAAGTACATATTATTTGCAAAGACAGCACTTCACCTCTGACATCTAGGAAACATTCATTCTGTCCCTATTTGATCCCGCAGTGGGTATTAAGCACTTATCAGAGGTAAAGAAGCATGTTGGCTGCAGTAAGAACATATTATGCCTTGGCATTTGAATGTCATTCTTTGGCATGAACTTACAGAAAGCTCTCATTCCTGGTTGCAGTAATAACACCACCTAATATTACCATTCCTGACTCCACATTTCCTATGTATCCAAAGAGAACTGCTTCAGATGCCAGCAAGTTGTAGGAATCTTATTGGAACTCAAAGGCGATATGAGATTTGAACAGCTCAGATGGTTCATTCCTATAGCGTAAAGTATTTATCTTCCCAATTTGAAGAACAAATGTTAACATATTTCCAAGTTACGTAACCATAATCACCTAGAAAAAATAAATCTACAGTAATTGATGTGTGTTTATAAGAGTAGTAGTTATTGTTCAAGTTCTGTAATAACCCTTTGTATGTATTTTTTACTTTAGCAAACTAAATACAGGTTTCTCACAGTTTAAATGGGATTCAAAAACCTGAAACTTGCTCCCAGAAAATCAGGTTTTGGGTTTTTTGATTTTTCATTTACTCTATTTATATGACTAGGCCCATGTCTCATCCCCACCTCCCACATGGTTCCTATATTCACTGCCAATTTTTAGGAGTAAATATATGATGTAATTTTTCTCCTAACAAGCTGCTGTGACTGTCAGCAGCAGAAATAAATAGGAGCTGGACACAAAGGAAATAATGGGAAAAGACTCGGAGAGGCCCAACGTCTCCTGTTGGGTGAAGATGAAGAGGCTTTGAGCACAAGTCACACCACTGAGGTTGCTTTCGGCAAATATTCTGAATACAAAATAACTTTATTCAAAAAGCGGGTATGAGTGTGAGTGAGTTTTACTTTATCTGATGGAATCTAAACGCCTCCACGCCGTCTGAACCAGTACTTGTTCTGATTGGTTGATGCCAGGGTGTATGGCTTATTAAATACCTTGAAGTGCACCCCCAGTTCTTAATCCTCACCACAAGCCATTGAGGTAAGGATTATTATCAATATAGAGATGAAGGGATTGTGAAGAGCGTTTGTGTCCACACTGGTTGGAGAGTGCTTCCTCTAGGAACAGCTCTTATTTCCAAGCAGCTACAGTGTTTTGCTGTTTTCATCTCTGTACCTGAGTGTCTAGGAGAATCCTGCCCTGGGCTCAGACATGCTTTCCTCAATGGAACTGAACAAACGTGTTCATTTTGTTGGGATGAAGAACATCTCACCTATGCATCCAAGTTCCACGTGGGACCCATCTTGGGATTTTGCAGTCACACTTTCTGTGCCAGGCCACAACTCTAGGTATCTGAGGATTCTACCTGTTCACCCCATCAATCAATCAATGCACTGCAGAAAATGTATCCACATTAATCATTCTCTCCCATATAATGTATTTCATCTCAGGAAAGAGGCAAATACTGCTAGAACCCTACAGCAAGTGAATGTGATGCAGATAAATATTTAAATACAAATATATTTAGCACTGTTATGTATACTATTAGGCATTGAAAAACAAAGTAAATATTTAAGGACAGAAGACTGGACTAACCAATCATGGTAGAGATGTATAATGAAATGTTATGCAGTCATGGGGAATCATTTTTGAATTAATTTGAGATTTTGTATTACATAAACTTTTTATTGAGTATGACATACAGTGAAATACACGAATTATGTGTCCAGCTCAATAATTTATCAGAGAATTACATCCTGCAACAACCATAAAGTTTAGGAAATAAATTATTCTTATTAATTTAAAAAGAATGAATGAAGAAGAAACTACTTAATGACCCCTCTCAAACACTAACTTCTCCTTTCTTCTCAAAGATATTCATTATTTTAGCTTCAAATAGGATATGGGGAAACAGCTATTATCACATCAGTGGAAAAGGGTGAAACAAATTGTATGTGCAGTAATTCTTTAGGGATGTGGTTATTGACATTTTGCTAAATGTGCAGAAAAATACTAGAAGAGAAAAACCACAATGTTATCAGTGCTTATATCTTAGCAATTCACTAGGAGTGAATTTTATTTTCTTCTACCGAAATATACATCGTGTTAATACGTAATTGTCAGGACAAATATCACTTAAAGGGAATAAAATGCATTATAATCCATTGTAAATATGATTTTTTCATGTGTCTCTCAAGCTGGTACTATTTTTCCAGTCCTAAATGTGGAAGATCTCACGAAGTTGTCTGGAAAGCTAGGCTGTTACATACAATGATATTTGAAATGATATTATCTCCTGTTAGAACATGGACAACTATGACATGCTTTTGGTTACGTCATGGACACCAGTTACTGAGGACCCTAAGTACATCCTGCAAAACCACACACGGTATGGTTAGTTCTCCTAGCCAGTGAGATTTTCTGCTTTGGGGCCAATACAAACCTTATAAGGCTCACATTGCGCCTGTGTTGTCAACATTCCATAGAATTTCCTTCCCATCCTCATGGCTCTGCTTGTAAAAACAAAAAGAAAAGAAAGACTAGAAAATGATGCTGAATATCATAAGGTCAGACTAGCAGAAATTATACTAACAAAGCAGCAGAAGTTTCTGGAAGTCGGCCGAGATCCAGGAGTGTGTAGATGACATTTTCTGCATTTTGCTGAAAATTAACTCGAAAAACATTTGTATCTGTTTGCCTTTGTGTCTACAGAAGTCGGATAATACATTGATGTAGAGTAGAGTTGTGGAGATAGACTTAGCTCCTAAAAAAAGTCTTAAATATACAATCAACATTAGCTGGATTCTTTCTCGTTCTGCCCTTCCCCCTAATATCTCTTTCTTCGATTGCATATTTATTTTGAAAACAGATTAGAATTTACTGTTCAGAGGGATGTATGAGACCTCCGGGGAATGAGACAAGAACTAAATAGAAAACAAATGGAAAGGAATTCAACAGAAGTAATTCACAAGATGATTTATCGAACAGGAGGAAAGCTGGAAAACTTTCCTAATCAGAAAAGCTTCCCTCCTGGGAGGTCAATTTTCCCAGAAGGAGCTGGAGAAGGAACAAATAGCTTAATTATTGATTGTAAAACCTAGGCCTCCTATGTAAGCAGAAGTCCCTAGTTCTGCTCTGCTCTGTGAAGAATTTCCCAGACTGAGTTGCCCAGGTTGCTGAGAAATTGAAAACTTCGAGTTAGGAGAAAAGGAGTGGAAATTGTTAAGAGTCACTATGGCTTAATTTCATAAACAGTAATGAAGCTTGCAAATTTTAGGCCTCAAACTGCTCTCTTTATTGTTCAGAAAGACACTATTTTTCCTGGAAAGAAAAACCCAGAACGGTGGAACGCCTAAAAAAAAAATCACTGCTCTCATAGCCAGACTGTAGAATTTAGTGGCCAACAATGACCCAAAGTGGTAATTTTTCAAGCCCTGACATTTATTTAATGCCTCTAACGTGGCTATGTAAAAGTATTTCACATACACACGATTAATATTTAGGTGACAGGTGGCTGTTATGCCCAGTGTTTTATTATTTATGAGCCTGTTTCTCTGGTTCACAGAAAGATGAGTAGTTTCCACTGACCCAAGAAGGATTCTTTTAACATCATCCATTAACTTCTCCAGAGAAAGGATAACCTTGCCTTACAGCTTGGTAGTAGTGCATGATATGCTAATAATGTAAACCTGGGTCAAGAGAATTGCAAACAATCTTGCATTTTTAGTTAGTGAGGATGATACGCTTGTGGACGTCGCTTAGCCTCTCTGAAACTCAGTTTTATCATCTGTCCAATGGGAATATTAACAGCCTCTTTTGAAGACCACATGCCATATACCCATCAGAGAGCACTGAAAATAGAAAGTGCAGCCGGGCTCGATGGCTCAGCCTGTCATCCCGCGCCTTTGGGAGGCTGAGGTGAGTGGACTGCCTGAGCCCGCAGGTTCGAGACCCGCCTGGGCAGCGAGACCTCATGTCTACAATAAATCAAAAAATCAGCTGGGCGTGGTAGTGCATGCCTGCAATTCTGGCTACTGGGAAGGCTGAGGCGGAAGGATCACCGGAGCCCAGCAGGTCGAGGCTGCGGTGGCCAGGAGCAGCCACTGCACTCCAGTCTGGGCGACAGAGTGAGATTTCAACTCAAAAAAAAAAAAAAAAAAGAAAGAAAAGTAATGGCTCAAGCTTGTTTATAATGAGAGTATTTTTTGCTTTAACTAACCCACAGGAGCACCCAGATATATTCTTCATTATTGCTCATGTTCTCCCAGTTGTATCAGTACCTTACTTTCATATTTGTGATTGGTTCATTGGAGGAGTTGTATTTCAGTGAGAACAGTGTGTGTGGCACAGAGTTATATCTGGCCTACTGTAGCCAAGAGGCAGTGCTCATGGATGGTGGAAGAAAAGGAGGGAAATGGTGCGCCACAAGATTAATGGGTGCTCATTCCCTCCTTATATTTATTTCTTTTTCTTTTTTTTTTTTGAGTTGGAGGCGATCCTTCCGCCTCAGCCTTCCAAGTAGCTGGAATTACAGGCACGCGCTACCACGCCCAGCTGATTTTTTG